>NC_074668.1:6592610-6750110 GCF_029448725.1 Salvelinus fontinalis | reverse complement strand
GACTAATAGCAGGCTAATAGCAGACTAATAGCAGACTAATAGCAGGCTAATAGCAGACTAATAACAGACTAATAGCAGGCTAATAGCAGACTAATAGCAGACTAATAGGAGGCTAATAGCAGACTAATAGCAGGCTAATAGCAGACTAATAGCAGACTAATAGCAGACTAATAGCAGACTAATAACAGACTAATAGCAGGCTAATAGCAGACTAATAGCAGACTAATAGCAGACTAATAGCAGACTAATAGCAGACTAATAGTTGACTAATAGCAGGCTAATAGGAGGCTAATAACAGACTAATATGAGGCTAATAGCAGGCTAATAGCAGACTAATAGCAGACTAATAGCAGACTAATAGCAGGCTAATAGCAGACTAATAGCAGACTAATATGAGGCTAATAGCAGGCTAATAGCAGACTAATATGAGGCTAATAGCAGACTAATAGCAGACTAATAGCAGGCTAATAGCAGACTAATAGCAGACTAATAGCAGGCTAATAGCAGACTAATAGCAGACTAATAGCAGGCTAATAGCAGACTAATAGCAGGCTAATAGCAGACTAATAGCCAACTAATAGCCAACTAATAGCAGGCTAATAGCAGGCTAATAGCAGGCTAATAGCAGACTAATAGCAGGCTAATAGCAGACTAATAGCAGACTAATAGCCAACTAATAGCAGGCTAATAGCAGGCTAATAGCAGGCTAATAGCAGACTAATAGCCAACTAATAGCAGGCTAATAGCAGGCTAATAGCAGACTAATAGCAGGCTAATAGCAGACTAATAGCAGACTAATAGCAGGCTAATAGCAGACTAATAGCCAACTAATAGCAGGCTAATAGCAGGCTAATAGCAGACTAATAACAGGCTAATAGCAGGCTAATAGCAGGCTAATAGCAGACTAATAGCAGACTAATAGCAGGCTAATAGCAGGCTAATAGCAAACTAATAGCCGACTAATAACAGACTAATAGCAGACTAATAGGAGGCTAATAGCAGGCTAATAGCAGACTAATAGCATGCTAGTAGCAGGCTAATAACAGGCCTACTATTGAAATACATAAATGAGGCTGTCAGCTGAGTCAGAAATTCACAGATTTATGTTCTTATCATTTTTCTTCAGGTTTTCGGTCTCAAAGTAACACTTTTTTTAAACAGAAAAAAACTAAAATAAATGAATGTTGTGAGTCAACAATGCTTAAACCACAGCAGGAGACCCCTTTTGAGGTCTGGATGAAAGAATACCTTTTAATTCAACTGCACAGGCACCTAGCACTGTTTGGTTACCAGATGTTTTCTTTAGCACACACGAGATAGAGTTTGCGAAACAAAAAAAAATATATATAATTCTGCCAGGTAGATAATAGGCTACTTTGTACATAGTTAACATTTTTAAACCATTTCCATCTAATGTACCAGAAGACAGTTAGGACATTAGCGTCGCTATATTTTTCCAGTCCTTTATCGTTTGAAACCTGGACGTTTGTCTTCCTATTATGAGGCATGTCTTGCCTTCTTCAAAGTAGTTTATAGCCACAATCCCACCATATAATTATTTTATACAGACTTCCTCTTATTCTCTCTCCTGTTCTATTGCTTTTCAAATCAACTTTTCTTGTCATTATCTTGCAGCCAAAGGCATTATTATCCTAGTCATACTATCAACCCGTGATAGTTGTCGCATTTTTTACCACGCAAATTGCATTTTGGTACATTTGCGCGTAGGACTACTACCTTGTGCACATTACTGCGGTTTAAAAAGTGACTAAATAATAATTTATCATAATTTTAAGCGAATCATTCTGATCTGTTCCATCAGACGTATTAATTTTAATAATTAATAATTGGTGTAACAGTATAACTTTAAACCGTCCCCTCTCCCCCGACACGGGCGCGAACCAGGGACCTTCTGCACACATCAACAACGGTCGCCCACGAAGCATCGTTACCCATCGCTCCACAAAGGCCACGGCCCTTGCAGAGCAAGGGGAAACCCTACTTCAGGTCTCAGAGCAAGTGACGTAACCGATTGAAATGCTATTAGCGCGTACCCGCTAACTAGCTAGCCATTTCACATCCGTTACATTGGCGTATACCTCCAACCACACTAGCCGATTTTGATACACATCGTGGGGATTAAGAAATGAGTTTAAGCAATGCCCACAAAAAACAATGTGGATATATGCCATATACAGTACCTGCGTAGACCCTCCACCACACCACTATATCTCATCTAACGATGTGTGGATTCATTTAGTCTAATCTGCATCTTTGAAAATCACTAAACCTTTAGATATGCCAGTTAGCGTGAAGAACAAAGCTGATGATTCTCTCGAATCATATTTGAAATGTACTGAAGGTGGGAAAATCAGTTGGTGACACTTACACTGACTGGACAAAACATTAAGAATACCTGCACTTTCCATGCCAGACTGACCAGGTGAATCCAGGTGAAAGCTATAATCCCTTATTGATGTCACCTGTTAAATCCACTTCAATCAGTGTAGATGAAGGGGAGGAGACGGGTTAAAGAAGGATTTGTAAGTCTTGAGACTTGGATTTCTAGAGGGTGAATGTGCAAGACAAAACATTTAAGTGCCTTTGAACGGGCTATGGTAGTAGGTGCCAGGTGCACCAGTTTGTGTCAAGATCTGCAACGCTGCTGGGTTTTTTGACCCATAACAATGTCCCGTGTGTATCAAGAATGGCCCACCACCCAAAGGACATCCAGACAACTTGACACAATTGTGGGAAGCATTGGAGTCAACATGGGCCAGCTTCCCTGTGGAACGCTTTCGACACCTTGTATAGTCCCTGCCCCGATGATTTGAAGCTGTTCTGAGGACCAAAGGAGGTGCAACTCAATATTAGGAAGGTGTTCCTAATGTTTTGTCCACTCTGTGTATATAAACAGAAACTTGATTTACCCACAGTGACATAACTGCCAGATAAATGTAAGGCATCTGAATGACTCATGTGGTTTCATCCATTCTTTTTTCTCCCTAACTGGGAAACTACACACATCAAATCAAATGTTATTGGTCACATACACATATTTAGCAGATGTTATTGCGGAGTGTAGCAAAATGCTTGTGTTCCTAGCTCCGACAGTGCAGTAGTATCTAACTAAATGCTTGTGTTCCTAGCTCCGACAGTGCAGTAGTATCTAACTAAATGCTTGTGTTCCTAGCTCCAACAGTGCAGTAGTATCTAACTAAATACTTGTGTTCCTAGCTCCAACAGTGCAGAAATATCTAACTAAATGCTTGTGTTCCTAGCTCCAACAGTGCAGTAATATCTAACTAAATGCTTGTGTTCCCAGCTCCAACAGTGCAGTAGTATCTAACTAAATGCTTGTGTTCCTAGCTCCAACAGTGCAGTAGTATCTAACTAAATGCTTGTGTTCCTAGCTCCAACAGTGCAGTAATATCTAACTAAATGCTTGTGTTCCTAGCTCCAACAGTAATATCTAACTAAATGCTTGTGTTCCTAGCTCCAACAGTAATATCTAACTAAATTCTTGTGTTCCCAGCTCCAACAGTGCAGTAGTATCTAACTAAATGCTTGTGTTCCTAGCTCCAACAGTGCAGTAGTATCTAACTAAATGCTTGTGTTCTAGCTCCAACAGTGCAGTAGTATCTAACTAAATGCGTGTGTTCCTAGCTCCAACAGTGCAGTAATATCTAACTAAATGCTTGTGTTTCTAGCTCCAACAGTGCAGTAGTATCTAACTAAATGCTTGTGTTCCTAGCTCCAACAGTAGTATCTAACTAAATGCCTGTGTTTCTAGCTCCAACAGTAGTATCTAACTAAATGCTTGTGTTCCTAGCTCCAACAGTGCAGTAGTATCTAACTAAATGCTTGTGTTTCTAGCTCCGACAGTGCAGTAGTATCTAACTAAATGCTTGTGTTCCCAGCTCCAACAGTAATATCTAACTAAATGCTTGTGTTCCCAGCTCCAACAGTGCAGTAGTATCTAACTAAATGCTTGTGTTCCTAGCTCCAACAGTGCAGTAGTATCTAACTAAATGCTGGTGTTCCTAGCTCCAACAGTGCAGTAGTATCTAACTAAATGCTTGTGTTCCTAGCTCCAACAGTGCAGAAATATCTAACTAAATGCTTGTGTTCCTAGCTCCAACAGTACAGTAGTATCTAACTAAATGCTTGTGTTCCTAGCTCCAACAGTGCAGTAACTAAATGCTTGTGTTCCTAGCTCCAACAGTGCAGTAACTAAATACTTGTGTTCCCAGCTCCAACAGTGCAGTAGTATCTAACTAAATGCTTGTGTTCCTAGCTCCAACAGTGCGGTAGTATCTAACTAAATGCTTGTGTTCCTAGCTCCATCAGTGCAGTAGTATCTAACTAAATGCTTGTGTTCCCAGCTCCAACAGTAGTATCTAACTAAATGCTTGTGTTCCTAGCTCCAACAGTGCAGTAATACCTAACTAAATGCTTGTGTTCCCAGCTCCAACAGTGCAGTAGTATCTAACTAAATGCTTGTGTTCCTAGCTCCAACAGTGTAGTAGTATCTAACTAAATGCTTGTGTTCCTAGCTCCAACAGTGCAGTAGTATCTAACTAAATGCTTGTGTTCCTAGCTCCAACAGTGCAGTAATACCTAACTAAATGCTTGTGTTCCCAGCTCCAACAGTGCAGTAGTATCTAACTAAATGCTTGTGTTCCTAGCTCCAACAGTGCAGTAGTATCTAACTAAATGCTTGTGTTCCTAGCTCCAACAGTGCAGTAGTATCTAACTAAATGCTTGTGTTTCTAGCTCCAACAGTGCAGTAGTATCTAACTAAATGCTTGTGTTTCTAGTTCCAACAGTGCAGTAATATCTGACAATTCACAACAATACACAAATCTAAAAGTAAAAGAATGAAATAAAAAAAAATATGTATATTAGATTGAGCAATATTAGAATGGTATTGACTGAAATACAGTAGAATAGAATACAGTATATACATATGAGATGAGTAAAGCAAAATGTAAACATTATTTAAACATTATTAAAGTGACTAGTGTTCCATTATTAAAGTGGCTAGTGATTCCAAGTCTATGTATACAGGGCAGCAGCCTCTAAGGTGCAGGATTACGTAATCGGGTGGAAGCTGGCTAATGATGGCTATTTAACAGTCTGATAGCCTTAAGAGAGAAGCTATTTTTCAGTCCCTCGGTACCAGCTTTGATGCACCTGTACTGACCTCACCTTCTGGATGATAGCCGGGTGAACAGGCCGTGGCTTGGTTGGTTGATGTCGTTGAGGATCTTTTTGGCCTTCCTGTGACATCGGGTGGTGTAGGTGAGGGCAGGTAGTTTGCCCCCGGTGATGTGTTGTGCAGATCTCACTACCCTCTGGAGAGCCCTGCAGTTGGTGCAGTTGCCGTACCAGGCGGTGATACAGCCCAGCAGGATGCTCTCAATTGTGCATCTGTAGAAGTTTGAGGGTTTTAGGTGACAATTGTTCATTTCTAAAAGTTTGTGATAGTGTTCGGTGACAAGTCAACATTTCTTCAGCCTCCTGAGGTTGTCTGTGTTGCGCCTTCTTCACCACACTGTCTGTGTGTGTGGACCATTTCAGTTTGTCTGTGATGTGTACGCCGAGGAACATGATCCTTAGAAAAGCGAGGTCCATGCAGAAATGGATTGTCGAGATTAGTGTGGAAGAACTTGACTGGCCTGCACAGAGCCCTGACCTCAACCTATTATTCCTCCTCCATGTGGGTCAAGATGGTGCCAATAGAGATGGCAGCTTTGCTTCTAGTCCTTAGGAAACTATTAGTATTAGTTTTTTTTATGTATTATTTCTTACATTGTTAGCCCAGAAAACCTTAAGTGTTATTACATACATTGGATATCAGAGAGACGTTAACTTACCAACATAACCAGCACTACGACCAGGAATACGACTTTCCCAAAGCGGATCCTTTGTCTGCACCTCCCAGGGCATTTGAACTGATTCCAGAGGCCGACTCAAAACAACGCCGTCGGAGGAGAGGGTGCCGGAGCGGTCTTCTAGTGAGGCTTCGGATGCGTGCACACCACCCACCGCTTCCCAGTATATTACTCGCTAATGTCCAGTCCCTAGATAACAAAGTCGACGAAATAGGGGCAAGAGTGGCTTTCCAAAGAGATATCCAGGATTGTAACATACTCTGGTTCACAGAAACATAGCTACTTCATAAGGCTAGGCCCCTTTTTTCTCCACTTCCTGTCTGACTGACGTGCCCAAAGTAAACTGCCTGTTACTCAGGCCCAGAAGCCAGGATATGCATATAATTGGTAGCGTTCGATAGAAAAGACTTTGTGGTTGTAGAAATGTTAAAATGCATGAGATTATAACAGAATTGATATGGTAGGAGAAAATCCAAAGAAAAACCAACCAGAATATTTTTTTGTTGAGATCCCTTGCTCTTCCATTACAACGTATGGAATGTTAAATCCGGCTCCCAGATTGCAATTCCTATGGCTTCCACTAGATGTCAACAGTCTGTGTTCAAGGTTTCAGGCTTGAATTTTGAGTTTTGTCACCGGGAGTCACGGTTGGAAATCAGTCTGTGGGCGCGTGACGAAGAGGATGCACACTTGCTAATTTTACTTTTCCATTGAACATACTTCTTTCCGTATGAAATATTATAGTTTAATTGCATTTTTAAGGTACCTGAGGATTACATAGAAGTAGTTTGACTTGTTTTAACAAAGTTTAGTGGTCGCTTTTTTGGATGTTGTAGCTGGGACCCTTTGGATTGCAAACAGAGGAAGATTTTCAAAAAGTAAGTGATTATTTAATCGCTATTTGTGATCTTATGAAGCCTGTGCTGGTTGAAAAATATGTTCATGTGGGGCGCCGTCCTCAATCAATCACATGGTATGCTTTCACTGTAAAGCCTATTGTAAATCGGACAATGCAGTTAGATTAACAATAATTTAAGCTTTTAACTGATATAAGATACTTATATGTACCTAGATGTTTAATATCCATAGTTTTTATGATTATTTGTTTGAATTGCGCGCCCTCCAATTTCACCGGAAGTTGCCGACAGGTGTCCCGCTAGCGGGACGCCTATCCCAGAGAGGCTCTAGCTGGGGACATGCTGTCGGAGTCCATACAACCAACGGGATTTTCAGTGCATCGCGCCGACAGGAATAAACATTTCTCCGGTAAGAAGAAGGGCGGGGGTGTATGTTTCATGATTAACAACTCATGGTGTAATTGTAACAACATACAGTAAAATACAATATAATTACAATAGAAAACTTGTAAAAATAGACAAGATCCTGCAACCACGGAGAGGTAAATACCTGTCTATTTATGGAAAAATCACCCTGATTAACTCCTTAGTCATATCTCAGTTTACTCACTTACTGATGGCGCTGCCTACTCCTGATGATTCGTTTTTTAAATCATATGAGCAAAAAATATTTTGCTTTATCTGGGACACTGAACCAGACAAAATAAAACGTGCCTATCTTTATAATGAATATGAATTGGGTGGGTTGAGATTATTAAATATAAAAGCACTAAGAATTTAAGCTTAGCTAGCGGAACACCTAGCCTTAAGAAGTTTTTAAGAAAAAAATCTTATTTTCAATCACGGCCTAGGAACAGTGGGTTAACTGCCTTGTTCAGGGGCAGAACGACAGATTTTTACCTTGTCAGCTTTGGGATTCGATCTTGCAACCTTTACGGTTGCAAATCCAACACTCTAACCACTAGGCTACCTGCCGCCCCAGACTACCAACACCAACGAGACAGCCTACAGGGAGGAGGTGAGGGCCCTCGGAGTGTGGTGTCAGGAAAATAACCTCTCACTCAACGTTAGTAAAACAAAAGAGCTGATTGTGGACTTCAGGAAACAGCAGAGGGAGCACCCCCCTATCCACATTGACGGGACAGTAGTGGAGAAGGTGTAAATTTTTAAGTTCCTCTGTGTACAAACTGAAATGTTCCACCCACACCGACAGTGTGGTGAAGAATGCGCAACAGCGCCTCTTCAACCTCAGGAGGCTGAAGAAATGTGGCTTGTCCCCAAAAACACTCACTAACCTTTACAGATGCACAATTGAGAGCATCCTGTCGGGCTGTACCACCGCCTGATACAGCAACTGCACCGCCCGCAACCGTAAGGCTCTCCAGAGGGTAGTGAGGTCTGCACAACGCATCACCGAGGGCAAACTACCTGCCCTCCCTGACACCTACACCACCCGATGTCACAGGAAGTCCAAAAAGATCATCAAGGACAACAACCACCCGAGCCACTGCCTGTTCACCCCGCTACCATCCAGAAGGCGATGTCAGAACAGGTGCATCAAAGCAGGAACCGAGAGACTGAAAAACAGCTTCTATCTCAAGGCCATCAGATTGTTAAACAGCCACCACTAACACAGAGGCGGCTGCCTACATACAGACGTGTATGTGACCAATAACATCTGCTAACCATGTGACCAATAACATCTGCTAACCATGTGACCAATAACATCTGCTAACCATGTGACCAATAACATCTGCTAACCATGTGACCAATAACATCTGCTAACCATGTGACCAATAACATCTGCTAACCATGTGACCAATAACATCTGCTAACCATGTGACCAATAACATCTGTTAACCATGTGACCAATAACATCTGCTAACCATGTGACCATTAACATTTTGCTAACCATGTGACCAATAACATCTGCTAACCATGTGACCAATAACATCTGTTAACCATGTGACCAATAACATCTGCTAACCATGTGACCAATAACATCTGCTAACCACGTGTATGTGACCAATAACATCTGCTAACCATGTGACCAATAACATCTGTTAACCATGTGACCATTAACATCTGCTAACCATGTGACCAATAACATCTGCTAACCATGTGACCATTAACATCTGCTAACCATGTGACCAATAACATCTGCTAACCATGTGACCAATAACATCTGCTAACCATGTGACCAATAACATCTGATAACCGTGTGACCAATAACATCTGCTAACCATGTGACCATTAACATCTGCTAACCATGTGTCCAATAACATCTGCTAACCATGTGACCAATAACATCTGCTAACCATGTGACCAATAACATCTGCTAACCACGTGTATGTGACCAATAACATCTGCTAACCATTTGACCAATAACATCTGTTAACCATGTGACCATTAACATCTGCTAACCATGTGACCAATAACATCTGCTAACCATGTGACCATTAACATCTGCTAACCATGTGACCAATAACATCTGCTAACCACGTGTATGTGACCAATAACATCTGCTAACCATGTGACCAATAACATCTGCTAACCATGTGACCAATAACATCTGCTAACTGTGTGACCAATAACATCTGCTAACCATGTGATCAATAACATCTGATAAATATGTGACCAATAACATCTGCTAACCACGTGTATGTGACCAATAACATCTGCTAACCATGTGACCAATAACATCTGCTAACCATGTGACCAATAACATCTGCTAACCATGTGTATGTGACCAATAACATCTGCTAACCATGTGACCAATAACATCTGCTAACCATGTGTATGTGACCAATAACATCTGCTAACCATGTGTCCAATAACATCTGCTAACCATGTGAGCAATACCATCTGCTAACCATGTGACCAATAACATCTGCTAACCATGTGACCAATAACATCTGCTAACCATGTGACCAATAACATCTGCTAACTATGTGACCAATAACATCTGCTAACCATGTGACCAATAACATCTGCTAACCATGTGTATGTGACCAATAACATCTGCTAACCATGTGACCAATAACATCTGCTAACCATGTGACCAATAACATCTGCTAACCATGTGACCAATAACATCTGCTAACCATGTGACCAATAACATCTGCTAACCATGTGACCAATAACATCTGCTAACCATGTGTATGTGACCAATAACATCTGCTAACCATGTGACCAATAACATCTGCTAACCATGTGACCAATAACATCTGCTAACCATGTGACCAATAATATCTGCTAACCATGTGTATGTAACCAATAACATCTGCTAACCAGGTGTATGTGACCAATAACATTTGAATTGATTTCAATCAGACACCTTTGGGAAGAATTGGAACATTAGAGCCCGACCTCACTAACGCTCTTGTGGCTGAATGGAAGCAAGTCCCCGCAGCAATGTTCCAACATCTAGTGGAAAGCCTTCCCAGAAGAGTGGAGGCTGTTATTGCAGCAATGTTCCAACATCTAGTGGAAAGCCTTCCCAGAAGAGTAGAGGCTGTTACAGCAGCAATGTTCCAACATCTAGTGGAAAGCCTTCCCAGAAGAGTGGAGGCTGTTATAGCAGCAATGTTCCAACATCTAGTGGAAAGTCTTCCCAGAAGAGTGGAGGCTGTTATAGCAGCAATGTTCCAACATCTAGTGGAAAGCCTTCCCAGAAGAGTGGAGGCTGTTATAGCAGCAATGTTCCAACATCTAGTGGAAAGCCTTCCCAGAAGAGTGGAGGCTGTTATAGCAGCAATGTTCCAACATCTAGTGGAAAGCCTTCCCAGAAGAGTGGAGGCTGTTATAGCAGCAATGTTCCAACATCTAGTGGAAAGCCTTCCCAGAAGAGTGGAGGCTGTTATAGCAGCAATGTTCCAACATCTAGTGGAAAGCCTTCCCAGAAGAGTGGAGGCTGTTATAGCAGCAATGTTCCAACATCTAGTAGAAAGCCTTCCCAGAAGAGTGGAGGCTGTTATAGCAGCAAAGGGGGGACCAACTCCATATTAATGACTTCCCTGAAGAGTGGAGGCTGTTATAGCAGCAAAGGGGGGGGACCAACTCCATATTAATGACTTCCCAGAAGAGTGGAGGCTGTTATAGCAGCAAAGGGGGGACCAACTCCATATTAATGACTTCATAGAAGAGTGGAGGCTGTTATAGCAGCAAAGGGGGGACCAACTCCATATTAATGACTTCCCAGAAAAGTGGAGGCTGTTATAGCAGCAAAGGGGGACCAACTCCTTATTAAAGCCCATGATTTTGGAACGAGATGTTCGACAAGTAGGTGTACACATACTGTTGGCCATGTAGTATATTTTGGTCACGTTCCTAACATGTGATTCCAAATTGTGTTCGGAATCTAAAAAAACACCCTCGTTTTTTTTAACCTTTGAATTCAAATGTGTGGCCAGATTCTCTCTCTCTGTGTTTTGGCTCCAACAATAAGTGTCTTGTCTTGATTTAGCTGGAGGAAGTGAGCCATCTAAGTACTTAAATCACTAATACAATCTAATAATTGATTTGTGGAGCTAAAATCCTCTGGTGACATAGAAATACCAGGGAGTAACTAAACATTACCTCTTAGACTGAATCTTAGCATTGTTGTGTGTGTGTGTGTGTGTGTGTGTGTGTGTGTGCGTGCGTGCGTGCGTGCGTGCGTGCGTAGGTGTGCGCAAACTCACGTAATCTCTCAATCACACAAGCCCTTTTTGTTTCTTTACATCAAACCATTATTCCTCATTGCCCTGCGCTAGATCTTTTCTCACCAGAACACCTGGACAGGAAACGCTCTCCCACCTGTCTCTGCCTCTCTCTCTCCGTCTCACACCCCTATTGGCCCATCCGCTCTGCCAATGGCTGTAACGGCATCCCTCCTCCTCTTCATCTTCGGAAGAGGAGGAGTATTGAGGGAACCAAGGCGCAGCGTAGTGAAAAGACATAATTTATTTAACAAAACACGAACTTGACTAAACTAACAAAAACAACAAACGGTGTAGACAGACCTATACTACGAACTTACATAAAACAAGAAGAACGCACGAATAGGACAATTAGACTACACAAACCGAACAAACCGTAAACAGTCCCGTATGGTGCAAACAATTACACAGACACGGAAGACAATCACCCACAACGAACACTGTGACAACGCCTACCTAAATATGACTCTTAATTAGAGGAACGCCAAACACCTGCCTCTAATTAAGAGCCATACCAGGCAACCCAAAACCAACACAGAAACAGAAAACATAGAATGCCCACCCAACCTCACGTCCTGACCAACTAACACACATAACAAACTAACATAAATAGGTCAGAAACGTGACATAACCCCCCCCATAAGGTGCGAACTCCGGGCGCACCAGCACAAAGTCTAGGGGAGGGTCTGGGTGGGCATCTAACCACGGTGGTGGCTCAGGCTCCGGGCGAGGTCCCCACCCCACCATAGTCAATCCCAACCTCCATCTACCCCTAAAAATGTCCACCCATATCCCACAAAATCCTCTTTGTAACATCCATGACAGGGACAGCACCGGGACAGAGGAATAAATCAAGACAGAGGGATAGATAAGAATAAAGAGGTAGATCAAGAAAGAGAGGGAGATCATAATAGAGGGGCAACTCCGGACTGAAAGGCAGCTCCGGACAGAGAGACAGCTCTGGACTGAGGGGCAGTTCTGGGTATATAGCCCTTTCTGGCTGAAGGGCAGCTCATGGCTGACTGACGAATCTGGACGCTCATGGCAGGCTGACGGCTCTCGACGCTCATGGCAGGCTGACGGCTCTCGACGCTCATGGCTGGCTGACGGCTCTCGACGCTCATGGCTGGCTGACGGCTCTCGACGCTCATGGCTGGCTGACGGCTCTCGACGCTCATGGCTGGCTGACGGCTCTCGACGCTCATGGCTGGCTGACGGCTCTCGACGCTCATGGCTGGCTGACGGCTCTCGACGCTCATGGCAGGCTGACGGCTCTCGACGCTCATGGCAGGCTGACGGCTCTCGACGCTCATGGCTGGCTGACGGCTCTCGACGCTCATGGCTCTCTGACGGCTATGGCTGCTCATGGCTCGCTGGCGGCTCTGGCAGATCCTGTCTGGTTGGCGGCTCTGGCAGATCCTGTCTGGTTGGCGGCTCTGGCAGATCCTGTCTGGTTGGCGGCTCTGGCAGATCCTGTCTGTTTGGCGGCTCTGGCAGATCCTGTCTGTTTGGCGGCTCTAGCGGCTCCTGTCTGGCTGGCGGCTCTAGCGGCTCCTGTCTGGCTGACGGCTCTGTAGGCTCATAGCAGACGGGCGGCTTTGCAGGCTCATGGCAGACGGGCGGCTTTGCAGGCTCATTGCAGACGGATGGCTCAGACGGCGCTGGGGAGACGGATGGCTCAGATGGCGCTGGGGAGACGGATGGCTCAGATGGCGCTGGGGAGACGGATGGCTCAGATGGCGCTGGTGAGACGGATGGCTCAGATGGCGCTGGTGAGACGGATGGCTCTGGCCGGATAAGGCGCACTGTAGACCTGGTGCGTGGTGCCGGAACTGGAGGCACCGGGCTAAGGATACGCACCTTCATACTAGTGCGGGGAGCAGGGACAGGGCACACTGTACTCTCAAAGCCCACTCTATACCTGGTGCGTGGTACCGGCACTGGTGACACCGGGCTGAGGACAAGCACATCAGGATTAGTAGGGGGAGAAGAAACAGTGTGTACAGGGCTCTGGAGACGCACAGGAGGCTTAGTGCGTGGTGCCGGAACTGGAGGCACCGAACTGGATACACGCACTACAGGGAGAGTGCATGGAGGAGGAACAGGGCTCAGGAGACGCACTGGTAGCCTAGTGCGTAGTGTAGGCACTGTAGGTACTAGGCTGGGGCGGGGAGGTGGCGCCGGAAATACCGGACCGTGGAGGCGTACTGGCACTCTTGAGCATTGAGCCTGCCCAACCTTACCTGGTTGAATGCTCCCGGTCGCCCGACCAGTGCGGGGAGGTGGAATAACCCGCACCGGCCTATGTAGGCGAACCGGGGAAACCATGCGTAAGGCAGGTGCCATGTATGCCGGCCCGAGGAGACGCACTGGAGACCAGACCGTTGAGCCGGCCTCATGACACCTGGCTCAATACCCAATCTAGCCCTACCAGTGCGGGGAGGTGGAATAACCCGCACTGGGCTATGCACTCGTACATGAGACACCGTGCGCTCTACTGCGTAACACGGCGCCTGCCCGTACTCCCTCTCTCCACGGTAAGCCTGGGAAGTGGGCGCAGGTCTCCTACCTGCCCTTGGCCCACTACCTCTTAGCCTCCCCCCCCCCCAATACATTTTTGGGTGTTACTCACGGGCTTTTTGGGCTTCCGTGTCAGACACGTTCCCTCATAACTCCGGTTCCTCTCTCCGGTAGCCTCTGCTCTCCTCAGTGCCTCCAGCTGTTCCCATGGGAGGCGATCCCTACCAGCCAGGATCTCCTCCCATGTGTAGCAACCTTTCCCGTCCAATATATCGTCCCAAGTCCATTCCTCCTTCTTTTCCTGTCCCTTACTCCATTTACTCCGCTGCTTGGTTCTGGAGATTTGGTGGGTGATTCTGTAACGGCATCCCTCCTCCTCTTCATCTTCGGAAGAGGAGGAGTATTGAGGGAACCAAGGCGCAGCGTAGTGAAAAGACATAATTTATTTAACAAAACACGAACTTGACTAAACTAACAAAAACAACAAACGGTGTAGACAGACCTATACTACGAACTTACATAAAACAAGAAGAACGCACGAATAGGACAATTAGACTACACAAACCGAACAAACCGTAAACAGTCCCGTATGGTGCAAACAATTACACAGACACGGAAGACAATCACCCACAACGAACACTGTGACAACGCCTACCTAAATATGACTCTTAATTAGAGGAACGCCAAACACCTGCCTCTAATTAAGAGCCATACCAGGCAACCCAAAACCAACACAGAAACAGAAAACATAGAATGCCCACCCAACCTCACGTCCTGACCAACTAACACACATAACAAACTAACATAAATAGGTCAGAAACGTGACAATGGCCTTCAGAAAATCACCAGGACAGACTTTTTTCCTACCATTGCCAGACTTGACGAAGGCCTCCCAAAACTCATATTAGCGTCAGGAAACAGGAAACAGAGGTGGCGTCCCAAATAGGATGCTATATACTAACCTAGTACTTTTAACCAGGGCGACGTTACTGCTCTACCAAGCACAACGGCAGTGACTGCTCATAACGTAGAAATGAGAAAAATGGGCTTTTTATTTACCTAGTTTTCACAGTAACGTTATGCAGTTACTGCTAACATGACCCCCCATGCAGCATGGTATGCTCCGACTTCCTGTGCACTGCAGAATGGTATGCTCCGACTGGATGGGCTTTTTATTTACCTAGTTTTCACAGTAACTTTATGCAGTTACTGCTAACATGACCCCCCATTTTCTCCAAAACACAATACAATACAAAACATTAATTCATAGAAAAAAAATTACTATAAATAGACATCCTAAAGAATACATTTCAATACATTTCTTTAAAAAACAAAATAATAAAAGAATATACTGTATTTTGGATATTTCTTTTAGTGATTACAGGATACTTGTCCACCTGATTAAGCATGTATTTAATGGAGCAAAAAAATTACCTCAACTCCTGTTCGACCAAATGAGCAGTTCCTGCGTTAAAAATAAATAAAAACTTGGTAGGGAATAGGTTGCCATTTGGGACACCGATTTCATCATCCTCACACTCATATTTCTTCTTTCTTTATTCAAAGGGAGGAAACATTGTAACTAAAACACGGAAGTCCTCCGTGGTTTTATTGAAGTGGTGTGGCAGGTATATTGTTCGTAAAGGTGTTACTGAACAAGCATACGATAGGCCTAACAATATGGAGCTAGAGTAGAGCTGTGGTCAGCGTCTCAAATCGCACCCTGTTGCCTATATAGTACACTAATGTTGACCGGAGCCTTTATAGGTCATGGTCAAAGTAGTGTATCGAGTGCTATTTGGGAGTCACTGCAGTGTTGGAGCCAGCAGACAGCTGTGTTGTTGTAGTCCAACTGCAGAATGGTATGCTCCGACTTCCTGTGCACTGCAGAATGGTGTGCTCCGACTTCCTGTGCACTGAAGAATGGTATGCTCCGACTTCCTGTGCACTGCAGAATGGTTTGCTCCGACTTCCTGTGCACTGCAGAATGGTATGCTCCGACTTCCTGTGCACTGCAGAATGGTGTGCTCCGACTTCCTGTGCACTGCAGAATGGTGTGCTCCGACTTCCTGTGCACTGAAGAATGGTATGCTCCGACTTCCTGTGCACTGCAGAATGGTTTGCTCCGACTTCCTGTGCACTGCAGAATGGTGTGCTCCGACTTCCTGTGCACTGCAGAATGGTACGCTCCGACTTCCTGTGCACTGCAGAATGGTATGCTCCGACTTCCTGTGCACTGCAGAATGGTGTGCTCCGACTTCCTGTGCACTGCAGAATGGTACGCTCCGACTTCCTGTGCACTGCAGAATGGTATGCTCCGACTTCCTGTGCACTGCAGAATGGTGTGCTCCGACTTCCTGTGCACTGCAGAATGGTACGCTCCGACTTCCTGTGCACTGCAGAATGGTATGCTCCGACTTCCTGTGCACTGCAGAATGGTACGCTCCGACTTCCTGTGCACTGCAGAATGGTACGCTCCGACTTCCTGTGCACTTCAGATCTGGGTTAAAAAGGTATTGATTGATCTTGCCTGGCACATGGGGAACCAATCGGATACTCTTAAAACGTGCCGCCCATCGGAGACAATCAGAAAGGCATCAAAAGCTCAGTTTTTTTGGGGAAAGATTTCGATTACTATTTAAACCCGGGTCTTCTGCACTCAGGACAGACTGAGGCGATATGTACGGCATCTCAGATAGGACATGTCATTGAAGTAACGATAGCGAGACTAAGTAAGCAGTAACGTTAAGGCACCAAACCTAAGGAAATGCACTGATCACCTTTGCTTTCCAAATCCCAGGAGGAGTTCAGATCTTTCTACTGTGTTTTCACTGAAAATATAGACAAGGAAACTGACACCAAGGAAACTGACACCATGACCCTATAGACAAGGAAACTGACACCAAGGAAATGGACAGCAAGGAAACTGACACCGTGACCCTATAGACAAGGAAACTGACACCAAGGAAACTGACACCATGACCCTATAGACAAGGAAACGGACACCATGACCTTATAGACAAGGAAACTGACACCAAGGAAACTGACACCAAGGAAACTGACACCATGACCCTATAGACAAGGAAACGGACACCATGACCTTATAGACAAGGAAACTGACACCAAGGAAACTGACACCAAGGAAACTGACACCATGACCCTATAGACAAGGAAACTGACACCAAGGAAACTGACACCATGACCCTATAGACAAGGAAACAGACACCAATGAAACTGACACCATGACCCTATAGACAAGGAAACGGACACCATGCCCCTATAGACAAGGAAACTGACACCAAGGAAACTGACACCATGCCCTTATAGACAAGGAAACTGACACCAAGGAAACTGACACCATGTGTGACTATTACAGGCCTCTGTTACTGATAACATCACAGTTTAACCACTCTCCTTATTAAAGAAGACATCCAACACTTGCAAGTGCAGATTTGTATTATTCTGTGGAGTTAATTCAGCTGGAATGTGATGGAGTTAGCCTGCACAGATTCCACCAGGAAACAGGCTCTAGTCTGTTTTCAATTACAGTCTGTACTGTTGGGACTCTGCTGCCATTTGATGCCATAATGGAGTTAGCAGATCTGGGATCAGTCTGGGACCTACTGCTAACCTCAGAGAGGGACCCTGGACATGGAGTTAGCAGATCTAGGATCAGTCTGGGAACTACTGCTAGCCTCAGAGAGGGACCCTGGACATGAAGTTAGCAGATCTGGGATCAGTCTGGGACCTACTGCTAGCCTCAGAGAGGGACCCTGGACATGGAGTTAGCAGATCTGGGATCAGTCTGGGACCTAATGCTAGCCTCAGAGAGGGACCCTGGACATGAAGTTAGCAGATCTGGGATCAGTCTGGGACCTACTGCTAGCCTCAGAGAGGGACCCTGGACATGGAGTTAGCAGATCTGGGATCAGTCTGGGACCTACTGCTAACCTCAGAGAGGGACCCTGGACATGGAGTTAGCAGATCTGGGATCAGTCTGGGACCTACTGCTAACCTCAGAGAGGGACCCTGGACATGGAGTTAGCAGATCTGGGATCAGTCTGGGACCTACTGCTAACCTCAGAGAGGGACCCTGGACATGGAGTTAGCAGATCTGGGATCAGTCTGGGACCTACTGCTAACCTCAGAGAGGGACCCTGGACATGGAGTTAGCAGATCTGGGATCAGTCTGGGACCTACTGCTAACCTCAGAGAGGGACCCTGGACATGGAGTTAGCAGATCTAGGATCAGTCTGGGAACTTCTGTTCAGGTTCAGGTAGTCAGTCCTTTTCCTTACGTTTGGTGCCTTATGAATATGACCCTGCAGATCGGACTAGCCTCAGGCTGAATCCTCATTCTCAGGGTCGAAATCCAGGATGAGTCATTCCCTTCAGACACTGTGTTCATGTTACAATCCAAACGGTAGGCCACAGTATGGTGGTCCCGTGTGGCTCAGTTGGTAGAAGCATGGCGCTTGCAACGCCAGGGTTGTCGGTTCATTCCCCACGGGGGGACCAGGGTTCAATTCCCACGGGGGGACCAGGATGAATATGTATGAACTTTCCAATTTGTAAGTCGCTCTGGATAAGAGCGTCTGCTAAATGACTTAAATGTAAATGTATCGGTACCAGGCCCTTCTTTGAACCCATTCTTTATTATAGAAATGACATCCAAACATGTTGAGTCAACCAGAGCAGACCTACGAGAGCTGAACAAATGGACACTATAGCTGTGAAGTCTTATTAACGGGCAGAATAACCTTACAGGGGGTCAGTGAAGCTGCAGAGTTCAACACCACAATTCCGTTGTCACAAATCTGTTGTGACTTATCTCCAACTCGACAAATGTAAACATGTATTTAAGAGAGAACGTCCTCGAAGCCGGTGGTTTGGAGGACATATTGGCACCGGCTTCGATATCATGATCACTTTTATTCAACGGGTTAGCGACATATTTTAATTAAAACAATTATTTTTAATGAATTTATTCATACTATTTCATCCTTCCACAAGATATAGTCCCGACACTAATTTATGGTCGCTACCCAAGCCGGCTGGTTGTTCGTTCTATCGGTTCTGTGCCAGAGACGAGACCCAGTCGTTCAGTCTTTTTGTTCTGTATCTATGGACGTGACCCAGTCATTCAGTCTTTTTGTTCTGTATCTATGGACGTGACCCAGTCGTTCAGGTCTTTTTGTTCTGTATCTATGGACGTGACCCAGTCATTCAGTCTTTTTGTTCTGTATCTATGGACGCGACCCAGTCATTGTTCTGTATCTATGGACGCGACCCAGTCGTTCAGTCTTTTTGTTCTGTATCTATGGACGAGACCCAGTCGTTCAGTCTTTTTGTTCTGTATCTATGGACGTGACCCAGTCGTTGTTCTGTATCTATGGACTCGACCCAGTCGTTCAGTCTTTTTGTTCTGTATCTATGGACGTGACCCAGTCGTTCAGTCTTTTTGTTCTGTATCTATGGACGTGACCCAGTCGTTCAGTCTTTTTGTTCTGTATCTATGGACGAGAACCAGTCGTTCAGTCTTTTTGTTCTGTATCTATGGACGTGACCCAGTCGTTCAGTCTTTTTGTTCTGTATCTATGGACGCGACCCAGTCGTTGTTCTGTATCTATGGGGCGCGACCCAGTCGTTCAGTCTTTTTGTTCTGTATCTATGGACGCGACCCAGTCATTCAGTCTTTTTGTTCTGTATCTATGGACGCGACCCAGTCATTCAGTCTTTTTGTTCTGTATCTATGGACGCGACCCAGTCGTTCAGTCTTTTTGTTCTGTATCTATGGACGCGACCCAGTCATTCAGTCTTTTTGTTCTGTATCTATGGACGCGACCCAGTCATTCAGTCTTTTTGTTCTGTATCTATGGACGCGACCCAGTCGTTCAGTCTTTTTGTTCTGTATCTATGGACCCGACCCAGTCGTTCAGTCTTTTTGTTCTGTATCTATGGACGCGACCCAGTCGTTCAGTCTTTTAGTTCTGTATCTATGGCAACCCAGTCGTTCAGTCTTTTTGTTCTGTATCTATGGACGCGACCCAGTCATTCAGTCTTTTTGTTCTGTATCTATGGACGAGACCCAGTCGTTGTTCTGTATCTATGGACGCGACCCAGTCGTTCAGTCTTTTTGTTCTGTATCTATGGCAACCCAGTTGTTCATTGTAAATGTTCCATTACCGTACTGGCTAGCAACTTTCTTATCCCTTGCTTGCTAGCTAACCAACTACGGTTCATTTACAGTGCCTTGCAGAAGTATTCACCCCCTTGTAATTTAAGTCGATTTTTATTTGGATTTGATGTAATGGACATACACGAAATAGTCCAAATTGGTGAAGTGAAATGAAAAAAAAAAAAATAATAATAAATTCACACGATGCACAATGATGTCGTCATTGGAGACACTCCTAGAAATGTTCACACGTATTGATGTTGGTACAGGAGATGATGAATATGACGTTGAAATAGCGTACCGTTTCCCTTTAAGAGTATCAGTCTTTCAACCTGAAAAGCTGTAGGCTAATACCGTATCCAATCTAGCGTTGGGTGGTATCCAGACATTCATACCGACATACAGTTTCTGTGCAATACCGTGGTTATATGCTATTACCGAACGTGCACACAAGGAGCACTATTAAAAAATGTAAAAAAAAATAAAACACGAAACAATTCATGAAACGTGGATCTTGATCCAGGAGGGAGTTGAATATCTCTGCTGTAAACCAAGAAGCTTGATCCAGGAGGGAGTTGAATATCTCTGCTGTAAACCAAGAATCTTGATCTTGACAGCTAGCCACTTAGCTAGCAAGTTGGCAAACTAAATACATAGCCGGAGCCCTGATCTGATCTATTTGACACATCTAGGGCTGTGGCGGTCATGACATTCTGTCAGGAGATTACTGTCATGCCAAAGACTGCTGGTTTTATGGTAATTGCCCCGTAATTAACAAACATGATGTACATCTCGCTCATATAAGCTGCTGATGTCTTTGGAACATCAAAATAAATCAACTATTTATTTGAGCCATGTCTAAAGAAAACATTTAAATGTATTTTAGAAGAACAGAGTTGACCTACTGTATGTTATCTGGCAATGCGCCACGCCTTGGGCTGTAGCCCAGCTAGGACAGTGGATTTGGACCGAATCCGGCTGAGAGTTAGGACTCGGCAGACAGTGTCATGTGGCCCGAGTCTGGGCCGCCTTCTGCAGTATTACTTATGGCTAGGATGCGGGGATTGAGCTCGTGCCGATTCCGGTATGAGTTATCTGGCCCAAATGTATTAATTGGGGCTACTCTCTGGCAGATGATTACACAGGCTGCTTTATATAATTTACATTAAATTATTTATTTTTCCATATTTTCTCATTGTTTCTGTGATTTAAAAAATACAATTAACATTTAACTGAACTTCTATAAGAGACCTGTGTAGTATTTTCATATTTTGATACTTGCAAGGCAATTGATAAGCATTAAAAACTTGGTGGATGGAGCCTCCTGCCTGGCGCCGTGGTCTGGTCTAAGGCACTGCATCACAGTGCAACCTGCGTTGCTACAGATGCTGGTTCGGAGATCCGTGCCGGCCGCACCCGGGAGACTCATGAGGCGACGCACAATTGGCCAAGCGTCGTCCGAGTTAGGGGAGATGTTCTTGTCCTATCGCGCTGTAGCGACACCTGTAGCTAGAGAGATGAGACGGTCAGTGCTCCTGGAGGAGAAGGAGAGAGGAGGGTCAGTGCTCCTGGAGAAGGAGAGAGGAGAGGGTCAGTACTCCTGGAGAGAGAGGAGAGAGGAGAGGGTCAGTGCTCCTGGAGAAGGAGTGAGGAGACAGTCAGTACTCCTGGAGAGAGAGGAGAGAGGAGAGGATGGGTCAGTGATGTTTTACTGGAGTCAATAGAAGGACAGCACTTCTGGCAACAACAACTTGATACGCCCATTATGTGACCACCAGGTTGTCAGTTACATTTTACATTTACATTTTAGTCATTTAGCAGGCGCTCTTATCCAGAGCGACTTACAGTAGAGTGCATAAATTTTATTACATTTTACATACTGAGACAAGGACATCCCTACCGGCCAAACCCTCCCTAACCCGGACGACGCTATGCCAATTGTGCGTCGACCCACGGACCTCCCGGTTGCGGCCGGCTGCGACAGAGCCTGGGCGCAAACCCAGAGACTCTAGTGCCCTAGACCACTGCGCCACCCGGGAGGTGGCTAGCAAGTTCACTTACACTGAGTGTACAAAACCGTCCTAATATGGAGTTGCCTCCCCCTTTACCCTCAGAACAGCTTCAATTGGTCTCGGCATGGACTCTACAAGGTGTTGAAATCTTAGGTATGCTGGCCCCATGTTGACGCCAATGCTTCTCACAGTTTTGTCAAATTGAGTGTTGGATCATTTTTGATACACACGGGAAACTGTTGAGTGTGAAAAAAACAAAACAGCAAGCAGTTCTTGACACAAACCGGTGTGCCTGGCACCTACTACCTACCCGATTCAAAGGCACTTAAAATATTTTGTCTTACCCATTCACCCTCGGAATGACACACATACACAATCCATGTCTCAAGGCTTAAAAATCCTTCTTTAACCCGTCTCCTCTCCTTCATCTACACTGATTGAAGTGGATTTAACAAGTGACATCAATAAGGGATCATAGCTTTCACCTGCATTCACCTGGTCAGTCATGGAAATGTTTTGTACACTCATTGCATGTGTAAACTTACGTTCAACCACTTCATCACTGATGAGATCATGGTAGATGTAAAACTGTCTTGATGGCCGAGTGCTCGACCCCCAAAAAATAGTCTCCAAATTCCTGGCATGAACGATCTGTTCCCATCGGCCAGAGAACGCTAGCCGGGCTATAGGCATTGTTTGATCTGATGAGAACGGTTCCCGAACAGGGAACTGCAGCTAAAAATACCAAACGCATTACCGCCAAGGCTCAGTCTGGTTACCCATGTTAGGGCTTCAAAGCTGTGGACTGCACTGCCTGCATGGCTCAATAAAAATGATTTACAAACACTAAATATAGCGCTGACGTTTTTGGGCCTTGCCAGAGGCAATGAGAACGAGAGGAATGAAACTAGAAAAAGGCAGAACAAATGGTTTTCTGTTTGATACTTCAAGGTCAGATATTGTTAACCATAATGCAATGCTTCTCCATCGTTTTCACAAACAAACTAATAACTAATCAACCACCACTATGAATATTAGGTGATTTAACCAATAATATTAAGCTAAATGTTATTTACATGTCATCTCTTTTGGATTGTAAGGACTATTTAAATCAAACTGACTATTTAATTCGATGCCAAGCAGCCTTGGTTCCCATGATTTAGGCAACATTTCTTAACCAGGTGTTCCCAAACTGGAGGCAAAGCTGCCGGGGTTTCCGCCAAATAAAAATGTGATTCACATAAAATTAATTTAAAAAATTGTTCTTCAGATTTTCAAACAGTCCATTTATATTTTCCAACACGGAGCGATACATTTGGGTGAGGTTATTTTCTCTCCTGAATAGCCTCGTTTCAAGTAGTAAGACATGTATAAAAGCGACAGATACCATTAATAAGATGGGGCTAGAAGTGTCTTATGTGGTGAGCTACCGAGTGGCTAGGACAGACAAGCCCCATACTACTGTTGAGGACTTAATTCTTCCTGTTGCCACGGATAAGGTTGGGACAATGCTGGCGGAAAAGGCCAAAAAAACTATACAGACAATGCCTTCATCAAACAGCACTGTTTCACGACGCATCAGTGATCTCATACAAGCCAGTGAATTATATACGTTACAGCTGGATGAGTCAACAGACGTGGCAGGCCTGGCACAGCTCCTGGTATATGTCCGTTACGTTCATGGGGGGTCAATTAAGGAAGACATCCTCTTCTGCAAACCACTGGAAACCAGGACAACAGGAGAGGATATTTTTAAAATACTGGACAGCTTTGTGACATCAAATGGACTTTGGTGGTCAAGATGTGTTGGTGTCTGTACTGATGGTGCAAAAGCCATGACAGGGAGACATAGTGGAGTGGTAACTAGAGGGGGAACGCAACTGCATCAGTAGTAGAACATTAGAACTGCATCAGTATTAGAACATTGGAACAGCATCAGTATTAGAACATTGGAACAGCATCAGTATTAGAACATTAGAACAGCATCAGTAGTAGAACAGTATCAGTATTAGAACATTAGAACAGCATCAGTAGTAGAACAGTATCAGTATTAGAACATTAGAACAGCATCAGTAGTAGAACATTAGAACAGCATCAGTATTAGAACATTGGAACAGCATCAGTATTAGAACATTAGAACAGCATCAGTAGTAGAACATTAGAACAGCATCAGTAGTAGAACATTAGAACAGCATCAGTATTATAATATTGGAACAGCATCAGTAGTAGAACAGTATCAGTATTAGAACATTAGAACAGCATCGGTAGTAGAACATTAGAACAGCATCAGTATTAGAACAGTAGAACAGCATCAGTATTAGAACATTAG
This sequence comes from Salvelinus fontinalis, assembly GCF_029448725.1. NCBI lineage: Eukaryota > Metazoa > Chordata > Actinopteri > Salmoniformes > Salmonidae > Salvelinus > Salvelinus fontinalis. Next base: position 6,725,617 of record NC_074668.1, on the reverse strand, counting down.
AACAGCATCAGTATTATAATATTGGAACAGCATCAGTAGTAGAACAGTATCAGTATTAGAACATTAGAACAGCATCAGTATTATAATATTGGAACAGCATCAGTAGTAGAACAGTATCAGTATTAGAACATTAGAACAGCATCAGTAGTAGAACATTAGAACAGCATCAGTATTAGAACATTGGAACAGCATCAGTATTAGAACATTAGAACAGCATCAGTAGTAGAACATTAGAACAGCATCAGTAGTAGAACATTAGAACAGCATCAGTATTATAATATTGGAACAGCATCAGTAGTAGAACAGTATCAGTATTAGAACATTAGAACAGCATCGGTAGTAGAACATTAGAACAGCATCAGTATTAGAACAGTAGAACAGCATCAGTATTAGAACATTAGAACATCATCAGTATTAGAACATTAGAACAGCATCAGTATTAGAACATTAGAACAGCATCAGTATTAGAACAGCATCAGTAGTAGAACATTAGAACATCATCAGTATTAGAACAGCATCAGTATTAGAACATTAGAACCGCATCCGTATTAGAACAGCATAAGTATTAGAACAGCATCAGTATTAGAACATTAGAACAGCATCAGTATTAGAACATTAGAACAGCATAAGTATTAGAACAGCATCAGTATTAGAACATTAGAACATCATCAGTATTAGAACAGCATCAGTATTAGAACATTAGAACAGCATCAGTATTAGAACAGCATCAGTATTAGAACATTAGAACAGCATCCGTATTAGAACATTAGAACAGCATAAGTATTAGAACAGCATCCGTATTAGAACATTAGAACAGCATAAGTATTAGAACAGCATCAGTATTAGAACATTAGAACAGCATCCGTATTAGAACAGCATCAGTATTAGAACATTAGAACAGCATCAGTATTAGAACAGCATCAGTATTAGAACATTAGAACAGCATCAGTATTAGAACAGCATCAGTATTAGAACAGCATCAGTATTAGAACATTAGAACAGTATCAGTATTAGAACAGCATCAGTATTAGAACAGCATAAGTATTAGAACATTAGAACAGCATCAGTATTAAAACATTAGAACAGCCTCGGTAGTAGAACAGCATCAGTAGAAGAACATTAGAACAGCATCAGTATTAGAACATTAGAACAGCCTCGGTAGTAGAACAGCATCAGTATTAGAACATTAGAACAGCATCAGTATTAGAACATTAGAACAGCCTCGGTAGTAGAACAGCATCAGTAGTAGAAACATTAAAACAGCATCAGTATTAGAACATTAGAAAAGTATCAGTAGTAGAACATTAGAACAGTATCAGCATTATAAAATTAGAACAGCATCAGTATTAGAACAGCATCAGTATTAGAACATTAGAACAGCCTCAGGAGTAGAACAGCATTAGTATTAGAACATTAGAACAGCATCAGTAGTAGAACATTAGAACAGCGTCAGTATTAGAACATTAGAACAGTATCAGTATTAGAACAGCATCCGTAGTAGAACAGTAGAACAGCATCAGGATTAGAACATTAGAACCGCATCAGTATTAGAGCAGCATCAGTATTAGAACATTAGAACAGTATCAGAATAGCATCAGTATTAGAACATTACAACAGCACCAGTATTAGAACATTAGAACCGCATCAGTAGTAGAACATTAGAACAGCATCAGTATTAGAACATTAGAACCGCATCAGTATTATAACATTAGAACAACATCAGTATTAGAACATTAGAACCGCATCAGTATTAGAACATTAGAACAGTATCAGTATTAGAACATTAGAACAGCCTCAGTATTAGAACAGCATCAGTATTAGAACATTAGAACAGCCTCAGTATTAGAACAGTATCAGTATTAGAACATTAGAACAGCCTCAGTATTAGAACAGCATCAGTATTAGAACAGCATCAGTATTAGAACAGCATCAGTAGTAGAACATTAGAACAGCATCAGTATTAGAACATTAGAACAGCATCAGTATTAGAACAGCATCATTATTAGAACATTAGAACAGCATCAGTATTAGAACAGCATCAGTATTAGAACAGCATCAGTAGTAGAACATTAGAACAGCATCAGTATTAGAACATTAGAACCGCATCAGTATTAGAACATTAGAACAGTATCAGTATTAGAACATTAGAACAGTGTCAGTATTAGAACAGCATCAGTTTTAGAACAGCATCAGTAGTAGAACATTAGAACAGCATCAGTTGTAGAACATTAGAACCGCATCAGTATTAGAACAGCATCAGTATTAGAACAGCATCAGTATTAGAACATTAGAACAGCATCAGTATTAGAACATTAGAACAGCATCAATATTAGAACATTCGAACAGTATCAGTATTAGAACATTAGAACAGCATCAGAATTAGAACATTAGAACAGCATCAGTATTAGAACATTAGAACAGCATCAGTATTAGAACATTAGAACAGCATCAGTATTAGAACATTAGAACCGCATCAGTATTAGAACATTAGAACAGTATCAGTATTAGAACATTAGAACAGCATCAGTATTAGAACATTAGAACGGCATCAGTATTAGAACATTAGAACAGCATCAGTATTAGAACATTAGAACAGCATCAGTAGTAGAACATTAGCACAGAATCAGTATTAGAACATTAGAACAGCATCAGTATTAAAACATTTGAACATTGTCAGTATTAGAACATTAGAAGAGCATCAGTTTTAGAACAGTAGAACAGCATCAGTATTAGAACAGTAGAACAGCATCAGTATTAGAACAGTAGAACAGCATCAGTATTAGAACAGTAGAACAGCATCAGTATTAGAACATTAGAACAGTATCAGTATTAGAACAGTAGACCCGCATCAGTATTAGAACAGTAGACCAGCATCAGTATTAGACCATTACAACAGCATCAGTATTAGAACAGTATCAGTATTAGAACATTAGAACAGCATCAGTAGTAGAACATTAGAACAGTAACAGTAGTAGAACATTAGAACAGCATCAGTATTAGAGCATCAGAACAGCATCAGTAGTAGAACATTAGAACAGTAACAGTATTAGAACATTAGAACAGTATCAGTAGTAGAACATTAGAACAGCATCAGTATTAGAACATTAGAACAGCATCAGTAGTAGAACATTAGAACAGTAACAGTAGTAGAACATTAGAACAGCATCAGTATTAGAACATTAGAACAGTATCAGTAGTAGAACATTAGAACAGTAACAGTAGTAGAACATTAGAACAGTAACAGTAGTAGAACATTAGAACAGTATCAGTAGTAGAACATTAGAACAGTAACAGTAGTAGAACATTAGAACAGTAACAGTAGTAGAACATTAGAACAGTAACAGTAGTAGAACATTAGAACAGTAACAGTAGTGGAACCAAACAAGTACACTTGATACCAAAAAGCTTTTCCCTCACAATGTCTGACCTCAGACCTGTGGTTAGGCTTGTCTCTAAGACACTATCATAACCAGAGGTAGCCTAGTTATACTCTATATCCACACCAGGGGTTAGGACTAGTTAACAGAGGGTCAGGGTTTAGGACTAGTTATCAGAGGATCAGGGTTTAGGGCTAGTTAACAGAGGATCAGGGTTTAGGACTAGTTAACAGAGGATCAGGGGTTAGGACTAGTTAACAGAGGATCAGGGTTTAGGACTAGTTAACAGAGGGTCAGGGGTTAGGACTAGTTATCAGAGGATCAGGGGTTAGGACTAGTTATCAGAGGGTCAGGGGTTAGGACTAGTTATCAGAGGATCAGGGGTTAGGACTAGTTATCAGAGGATCAGGGGTTAGGACTAGTTATCAGAGGGTCAGGGGTTAGGACTAGTTATCAGAGGATCAGGGGTTAGGACTAGTTATCAGAGGATCAGGGGTTAGGACTAGTTATCAGAGGATCAGGGGTTAGGACTAGTTATCAGAGGATCAGGGTTTAGGACTAGTTATCAGAGGATCAGGGTTTAGGACTAGTTAACAGAGGATCAGGGTTTAGGACTAGTTATCAGAGGGTCAGGGGTTAGGACTAGTTAACAGAAGGTCAGGGTTTAGGACTAGTTATCAGAGGATCAGGGTTTAGGGCTAGTTAACAGAGGATCAGGGTTTAGGACTAGTTAACAGAGGATCAGGGTTTAGGACTAGTTAACAGAAGGTCAGGGTTTAGGACTAGTTAGTAACACAGCAGAGGGTCAGGGTTTAGGACTAGTTAACAGAGGATCAGGGGTTAGGACTAGTTATCAGAGGGTCAGGGGTTAGGACTAGTTGTCAGAGGGTCAGGGTTTAGGACTAGTTGTCAGAGGATCAGGGTTTAGGACTAGTTGTCAGAGGATCAGGGGTTAGGACTAGTTATCAGAGGATCAGGGTTTAGGACTAGTTATCAGAGGGTCAGGGGTTAGGACTAGTTATCAGAGGATCGGGGTTTAGGACTAGTTATCAGAGGATCAGGGTTTAGGACTAGTTGTCAGAGGATCAGTGGTTAGGACTAGTTGTCAGAGGATCAGGGGTTAGGACTAGTTATCAGAGGATCGGGGTTTAGGACTAGTTATCAGAGGATCAGGGTTTAGGACTAGTTGTCAGAGGATCAGGGTTTAGGACTAGTTGTCAGAGGATCAGGGTTTAGGACTAGTTGTCAGAGGATCAGGGTTTAGGACTAGTTGTCAGAGGATCAGGGTTTAGGACTAGTTGTCAGAGGATCAGGGTTTAGGACTAGTTATGAGAGGGTCAGGGGTTAGGACTAGTTAACAGAGGATCAGGGTTTAGGACTAGTTAACAGAGGATCGGGGTTTAGGACTAGTTAACAGAGGATCAGGGGTTAGGACTAGTTATCAGAGGGTCAGGGGTTAGGACTAGTTAACAGAGGATCAGGGTTTAGGACTAGTTAACAGAGGATCAGGGTTTAGGACTAGTTAACAGAGGATCAGGGGTTAGGACTAGTTAACAGAGGATCAGGGGTTAGGACTAGTTAACAGAGGATCAGGGGTTAGGACTAGTTAACAGAGGATCAGGGTTTAGGACTAGTTATCAGAGGGTCAGGGGTTAGGACTAGTTAACAGAGGATCAGGGTTTAGGACTAGTTAACAGAGGATCAGGGTTTAGGACTAGTTAACAGAGGATCAGGGGATAGGACTAGTTAACAGAGGATCAGGGTTTAGGACTAGTTAAACAGAAGGTCAGGGTTTAGGACTAGTTAGTAACACAGCAGAGGGTCAGGGTTTAGGACTAGTTAACAGAGGATCAGGGGTTAGGACTAGTTATCAGAGGATCAGGGGTTAGGATTAGTTGTCAGAGGGTCAGGGTTTAGGACTAGTTGTCAGAGGATCAGGGTTTAGGACTAGTTGTCAGAGGATCAGGGGTTAGGACTAGTTATCAGAGGATCAGGGTTTAGGACTAGTTATCAGAGGGTCAGGGGTTAGGACTAGTTATCAGAGGATCGGGGTTTAGGACTAGTTATCAGAGGATCAGGGTTTAGGACTAGTTGTCAGATGGTCAGGGGTTAGGACTAGTTGTCAGAGGATCAGGGGTTAGGACTAGTTATCAGAGGATCGGTGTTTAGGACTAGTTATCAGAGGGTCAGGGGTTAGGACTAGTTATCAGAGGATCAGGGTTTAGGACTAGTTATCAGAGGGTCAGGGGTTAGGACTAGTTATCAGAGGATCAGGGTTTAGGACTAGTTATCAGAGGATCAGGGTTTATGACTAGTTGTCAGAGGATCAGGGTTTAGGACTAGTTGTCAGAGGATCAGGGTTTAGGACTAGTTGTCAGAGGATCAGGGTATAGGACTAGTTGTCAGAGGATCAGGGTTTAGGACTAGTTGTCAGAGGATAAGGGGTTTAGGACTAGTTGTCAGAGGATCAGGGTTTAGGACTAGTTATCAGAGGATCAGGGTTTAGGACTAGTTGTCAGAGGATCAGGGTTTAGGACTAGTTATCAGAGGATCAGGGTTTAGGACTAGTTGTCAGAGGATCAGGGTTTAGGACTAGTTATCAGAGGGTCAGGGTTTAGGACTAGTTAACAGAGGATCAGGGTTTAGGACTAGTTAACAGAGGATCAGGGGTTAGGACTAGTTAACAGAGGATCAGGGGTTAGGACTAGTTAACAGAGGATCAGGGTTTAGGACTAGTTAACAGAGGATCAGGGGTTAGGACTAGTTAACAGAAGATCAGGGGTTAGGACTAGTTAACAGAGGATTAGGGGTTAGGACTAGTTATCAGAGGGTCAGGGGTTAGGACTAGTTAACAGAAGGTCAGGGTTTAGGACTAGTTAGTAACACAGCAGAGGATCAGGGTTTAGGACTAGTTAACAGAGGATCAGGGTTTAGGACTAGTTAACAGAGGATCGGGGTTTAGGACTAGTTAGTAACACAGCAGAGGATCAGGGTTTAGGACTAGTTAACAGAGGATCAGGGTTTAGGACTAGTTAACAGAGGATCAGGGTTTAGGACTAGTTAACAGAGGATCAGGGGTTAGGACTAGTTAACAGAGGATCAGGGTTTAGGACTAGTTAACAGAGGATCAGGGTTTAGGACTAGTTAAGAGGATCAGGGTTTAGGACTAGTTAACAGAGGATCAGGGGTTAGGACTAGTTAACAGAGGATCAGGGTTTAGGACTAGTTAACAGAGGATCAGGGTTTAGGACTAGTTAAGAGGATCAGGGTTTAGGACTAGTTAACAGAGGATCAGGGGTTAGGACTAGTTAACAGAGGATCAGGGTTTAGGACTAGTTAACAGAGGATCAGGGTTTAGGACTAGTTGTCAGAGGGTCAGGGGTTAGGACTAGTTAACAGAGGATCAGGGTTTAGGACTAGTTAACAGAGGATCAGGGTTTAGGACTAGTTATCAGAGGATCAGGGGTTAGGACTAGTTAACAGAGGATCAGGGTTTAGGACTAGTTGTCAGAGGATCAGGGTTTAGGACTAGTTGTCAGAGGATCAGGGTTTAGGACTAGTTGTCAGAGGATCAGGGTTTAGGACTAGTTAACAGAGGATCAGGGTTTAGGACTAGTTAACAGAGGATCAGGGGTTAGGACTAGTTAACAGAGGATCAGGGGTTAGGACTAGTTAACAGAGGATCAGGGTTTAGGACTAGTTAACAGAGGATCAGGGTTTAGGACTAGTTAACAGAGGATCAGGGTTTAGGACTAGTTAACAGAGGATCAGGGGTTAGGACTAGTTAACAGAGGATCAGGGGTTAGGACTAGTTAACAGAGGATCAGGGGTTAGGACTAGTTAACAGAGGATCAGGGTTTAGGACTAGTTAACAGAGGATCAGGGGTTAGGACTAGTTAACAGAGGATCAGGGGTTAGGACTAGTTAACAGAGGATCAGGGGTTAGGACTAGTTATCAGATGGTCAGGGGTTAGGACTAGTTAACAGAAGGTCAGGGTTTAGGACTAGTTAACAGAGGGTCAGGGGTTAGGACTAGTTATCAGAGGGTCAGGGGTTAGGACTAGTTATCAGAGGATCAGGGTTTAGGACTAGTTAGTAACACAGCAGAGGGTCAGGGTTTAGGACTAGTTAACAGAGGATCAGGGTTTAGGACTAGTTAGTAACACAGCAGAGGATCAGGGTTTAGGACTAGTTAACAGAGGATCAGGGTTTAGGACTAGTTAACAGAGGATCGGGGTTTAGGACTAGTTGTCAGAGGATCAGGGGTTAGGACTAGTTAACAGAGGATCAGGGGTTAGGACTAGTTAACAGAGGATCAGGGGTTAGGACTAGTTAACAGAGGATCAGGGTTTAGGACTAGTTAACAGAGGATCAGGGGTTAAGACTGTCAGAGGATAAGGGGTTAGGACTAGTTAACAGAGGATCAGGGGTTAGGACTAGTTAACAGAGGATCGGGGTTTAGGACTAGTTAACAGAGGATCAGGGGTTAGGACTAGTTAACAGAGGATCAGGGGTTAGGACTAGTTAACAGAGGATCGGGGTTTAGGACTAGTTATCAGAGGGTCAGGGGTTAGGACTAGTTAACAGAGGATCAGGGTTTAGGACTAGTTATCAGAGGATCAGGGGTTAGGACTGTCAGAGGATAAGGGGTTAGGACTAGTTAACAGAGGATCAGGGGTTAGGACTAGTTAACAGAGGATCAGGGTTTAGGACTAGTTATCAGAGGGTCAGGGGTTAGGACTAGTTAACAGAGGATCAGGGGTTAGGACTAGTTAACAGAGGATCAGGGGTTAGGACTAGTTAACAGAGGATCAGGGGTTAGGACTAGTTATCAGAGGGTCAGGGGTTAGGACTAGTTAACAGAAGGTCAGGGTTTAGGACTAGTTAACAGAGGGTCAGGGGTTAGGACTAGTTATCAGAGGGTCAGGGGTTAGGACTAGTTATCAGAGGATCAGGGTTTAGGACTAGTTAGTAACACAGCAGAGGGTCAGGGTTTAGGACTAGTTAACAGAGGATCAGGGTTTAGGACTAGTTAGTAACACAGCAGAGGATCAGGGTTTAGGACTAGTTAACAGAGGATCAGGGGTTAGGACTAGTTAACAGAGGATCGGGGTTTAGGACTAGTTGTCAGAGGATCAGGGTTTAGGACTAGTTATCAGAGGGTCAGGGGTTAGGACTAGTTAACAGAGGATCAGGGGTTAGGACTAGTTAACAGAGGGTCAGGGGTTAGGACTAGTTAACAGAGGATCAGGGGTTAGGACTAGTTAACAGAGGATCAGGGGTTAGGACTAGTTAACAGAGGATCAGGGTTTAGGACTAGTTATCAGAGGGTCAGGGGTTAGGACTAGTTAACAGAGGATCAGGGGTTAGGACTAGTTAACAGAGGGTCAGGGGTTAGGACTAGTTAACAGAGGATCAGGGTTTAGGACTAGTTAGTAACACAGCAGAGGATCAGGGTTTAGGACTAGTTAACAGAGGATCAGGGTTTAGGACTAGTTAACAGAGGATCAGGGTTTAGGACTAGTTAGTAACACAGCAGAGGATCAGGGTTTAGGACTAGTTAACAGAGGATCAGGGTTTAGGACTAGTTAACAGAGGATCAGGGTTTAGGACTAGTTAACAGAGGATCAGGGGTTAGGACTAGTTAACAGAGGATCAGGGTTTAGGACTAGTTAACAGAGGATCAGGGTTTAGGACTAGTTAAGAGGATCAGGGTTTAGGACTAGTTAACAGAGGATCAGGGGTTAGGACTAGTTAACAGAGGATCAGGGTTTAGGACTAGTTAACAGAGGATCAGGGTTTAGGACTAGTTAAGAGGATCAGGGTTTAGGACTAGTTAACAGAGGATCAGGGGTTAGGACTAGTTAACAGAGGATCAGGGTTTAGGACTAGTTAACAGAGGATCAGGGTTTAGGACTAGTTATCAGAGGGTCAGGGGTTAGGACTAGTTAACAGAGGATCAGGGTTTAGGACTAGTTAACAGAGGATCAGGGTTTAGGACTAGTTATCAGAGGATCAGGGGTTAGGACTAGTTAACAGAGGATCAGGGTTTAGGACTAGTTGTCAGAGGATCAGGGTTTAGGACTAGTTGTCAGAGGATCAGGGTTTAGGACTAGTTGTCAGAGGATCAGGGTTTAGGACTAGTTAACAGAGGATCAGGGTTTAGGACTAGTTAACAGAGGATCAGGGGTTAGGACTAGTTAACAGAGGATCAGGGGTTAGGACTAGTTAACAGAGGATCAGGGTTTAGGACTAGTTGTCAGAGGATCAGGGTTTAGGACTAGTTAACAGAGGATCAGGGTTTAGGACTAGTTAACAGAGGATCAGGGGTTAGGACTAGTTAACAGAGGATCAGGGGTTAGGACTAGTTAACAGAGGATCAGGGGTTAGGACTAGTTAACAGAGGATCAGGGTTTAGGACTAGTTAACAGAGGATCAGGGGTTAGGACTAGTTAACAGAGGATCAGGGGTTAGGACTAGTTAACAGAGGATCAGGGGTTAGGACTAGTTATCAGAGGGTCAGGGGTTAGGACTAGTTAACAGAAGGTCAGGGTTTAGGACTAGTTAACAGAGGGTCAGGGGTTAGGACTAGTTATCAGAGGGTCAGGGGTTAGGACTAGTTATCAGAGGATCAGGGTTTAGGACTAGTTAGTAACACAGCAGAGGGTCAGGGTTTAGGACTAGTTAACAGAGGATCAGGGTTTAGGACTAGTTAGTAACACAGCAGAGGATCAGGGTTTAGGACTAGTTAACAGAGGATCAGGGTTTAGGACTAGTTAACAGAGGATCGGGGTTTAGGACTAGTTGTCAGAGGATCAGGGGTTAGGACTAGTTAACAGAGGATCAGGGGTTAGGACTAGTTAACAGAGGATCAGGGGTTAGGACTAGTTAACAGAGGATCAGGGTTTAGGACTAGTTAACAGAGGATCAGGGGTTAAGACTGTCAGAGGATAAGGGGTTAGGACTAGTTAACAGAGGATCAGGGGTTAGGACTAGTTAACAGAGGATCGGGGTTTAGGACTAGTTAACAGAGGATCAGGGGTTAGGACTAGTTAACAGAGGATCAGGGTTTAGGGCTAGTTAACAGAGGATCAGGGTTTAGGACTAGTTAACAGAGGATCAGGGGTTAGGACTAGTTAACAGAGGATCAGGGGTTAGGACTAGTTAACAGAGGATCAGGGGTTAGGACTAGTTAACAGAGGATCAGGGGTTAGGACTAGTTATCAGAGGGTCAGGGGTTAGGACTAGTTAACAGAAGGTCAGGGTTTAGGACTAGTTAACAGAGGGTCAGGGGTTAGGACTAGTTATCAGAGGGTCAGGGGTTAGGACTAGTTATCAGAGGATCAGGGTTTAGGACTAGTTAGTAACACAGCAGAGGGTCAGGGTTTAGGACTAGTTAACAGAGGATCAGGGTTTAGGACTAGTTAGTAACACAGCAGAGGATCAGGGTTTAGGACTAGTTAACAGAGGATCAGGGGTTAGGACTAGTTAACAGAGGATCGGGGTTTAGGACTAGTTGTCAGAGGATCAGGGTTTAGGACTAGTTATCAGAGGGTCAGGGGTTAGGACTAGTTAACAGAGGATCAGGGGTTAGGACTAGTTAACAGAGGGTCAGGGGTTAGGACTAGTTAACAGAGGATCAGGGGTTAGGACTAGTTAACAGAGGATCAGGGGTTAGGACTAGTTAACAGAGGATCAGGGTTTAGGACTAGTTATCAGAGGGTCAGGGGTTAGGACTAGTTAACAGAGGATCAGGGGTTAGGACTAGTTAACAGAGGGTCAGGGGTTAGGACTAGTTAACAGAGGATCAGGGTTTAGGACTAGTTAGTAACACAGCAGAGGATCAGGGTTTAGGACTAGTTAACAGAGGATCAGGGTTTAGGACTAGTTAACAGAGGATCAGGGTTTAGGACTAGTTAGTAACACAGCAGAGGATCAGGGTTTAGGACTAGTTAACAGAGGATCAGGGTTTAGGACTAGTTAACAGAGGATCAGGGTTTAGGACTAGTTAACAGAGGATCAGGGGTTAGGACTAGTTAACAGAGGATCAGGGTTTAGGACTAGTTAACAGAGGATCAGGGTTTAGGACTAGTTAAGAGGATCAGGGTTTAGGACTAGTTAACAGAGGATCAGGGGTTAGGACTAGTTAACAGAGGATCAGGGTTTAGGACTAGTTAACAGAGGATCAGGGTTTAGGACTAGTTAAGAGGATCAGGGTTTAGGACTAGTTAACAGAGGATCAGGGGTTAGGACTAGTTAACAGAGGATCAGGGTTTAGGACTAGTTAACAGAGGATCAGGGTTTAGGACTAGTTATCAGAGGGTCAGGGGTTAGGACTAGTTAACAGAGGATCAGGGTTTAGGACTAGTTAACAGAGGATCAGGGTTTAGGACTAGTTATCAGAGGATCAGGGGTTAGGACTAGTTAACAGAGGATCAGGGTTTAGGACTAGTTGTCAGAGGATCAGGGTTTAGGACTAGTTGTCAGAGGATCAGGGTTTAGGACTAGTTGTCAGAGGATCAGGGTTTAGGACTAGTTAACAGAGGATCAGGGTTTAGGACTAGTTAACAGAGGATCAGGGGTTAGGACTAGTTAACAGAGGATCAGGGGTTAGGACTAGTTAACAGAGGATCAGGGTTTAGGACTAGTTGTCAGAGGATCAGGGTTTAGGACTAGTTAACAGAGGATCAGGGTTTAGGACTAGTTAACAGAGGATCAGGGGTTAGGACTAGTTAACAGAGGATCAGGGGTTAGGACTAGTTAACAGAGGATCAGGGGTTAGGACTAGTTAACAGAGGATCAGGGTTTAGGACTAGTTAACAGAGGATCAGGGGTTAGGACTAGTTAACAGAGGATCAGGGGTTAGGACTAGTTAACAGAGGATCAGGGGTTAGGACTAGTTATCAGAGGGTCAGGGGTTAGGACTAGTTAACAGAAGGTCAGGGTTTAGGACTAGTTAACAGAGGGTCAGGGGTTAGGACTAGTTATCAGAGGGTCAGGGGTTAGGACTAGTTATCAGAGGATCAGGGTTTAGGACTAGTTAGTAACACAGCAGAGGGTCAGGGTTTAGGACTAGTTAACAGAGGATCAGGGTTTAGGACTAGTTAGTAACACAGCAGAGGATCAGGGTTTAGGACTAGTTAACAGAGGATCAGGGTTTAGGACTAGTTAACAGAGGATCGGGGTTTAGGACTAGTTGTCAGAGGATCAGGGGTTAGGACTAGTTAACAGAGGATCAGGGGTTAGGACTAGTTAACAGAGGATCAGGGGTTAGGACTAGTTAACAGAGGATCAGGGTTTAGGACTAGTTAACAGAGGATCAGGGGTTAAGACTGTCAGAGGATAAGGGGTTAGGACTAGTTAACAGAGGATCAGGGGTTAGGACTAGTTAACAGAGGATCGGGGTTTAGGACTAGTTAACAGAGGATCAGGGGTTAGGACTAGTTAACAGAGGATCAGGGGTTAGGACTAGTTAACAGAGGATCGGGGTTTAGGACTAGTTATCAGAGGGTCAGGGGTTAGGACTAGTTAACAGAGGATCAGGGTTTAGGACTAGTTATCAGAGGATCAGGGGTTAGGACTGTCAGAGGATAAGGGGTTAGGACTAGTTAACAGAGGATCAGGGGTTAGGACTAGTTAACAGAGGATCAGGGTTTAGGACTAGTTATCAGAGGGTCAGGGGTTAGGACTAGTTAACAGAAGGTCAGGGTTTAGGACTAGTTATCAGAGGGTCAGGGGTTAGGACTAGTTAACAGAGGATCAGGGGTTAGGACTAGTTATCAGAGGGTCAGGGGTTAGGACTAGTTAACAGAGGAGCAGGGGTTAGGACTAGTTATCAGAGGATCAGGGGTTAGGACTAGTTAACAGAAGGTCAGGGTTTAGGACTAGTTATCAGAGGGTCAGGGGTTAGGACTAGTTAACAGAGGATCAGGGGTTAGGACTAGTTATCAGAGGGTCAGGGGTTAGGACTAGTTAACAGAGGAGCAGGGGTTAGGACTAGTTATCAGAGGATCAGGGGTTAGGACTAGTTAACAGAAGGTCAGGGTTTAGGACTAGTTATCAGAGGATCAGGGTTTAGGACTAGTTATCAGAGGATCAGGGGTTAGGACTAGTTAACAGAGGATCAGGGTTTAGGACTAGTTATCAGAGGATCAGGGGTTAGGACTAGTTAACAGAAGGTCAGGGTTTAGGACTAGTTATCAGAGGATCAGGGTTTAGGACTAGTTATCAGAGGATCAGGGGTTAGGACTAGTTAACAGAGGATCAGGGGTTAGGACTAGTTATCAGAGGATCAGGGGTTAGGACTAGTTAACAGAGGATCAGGGTTTAGGACTAGTTATCAGAGGATCAGGGGTTAGGACTAGTTAACAGAGGATCAGGGTTTAGGACTAGTTAGTAACACAGCAGAGGCAGATTGGTTGTCTGTGTGTTAACTCAGTGAGTTTCTCAGTCCACGCAACAACCAACCACAACACTGACACACCAGAACACGATGTGACACTGAACAAAGACTTCCTGTCTGTTAGAAAAGCCACAACTGTCTCTGCTCTGACACACAGTACCCAACATCCCTCACTCTTGACCAAGTCCAGTACTATGATAACCCTGCTCTCTCCTTAACTCTCCTCTCTCTCCTTAACCCCTCTCTCTCCTTAACTCTGCTCTCTCTCCTTAACCCTCCTCTCTCTCCTTAACCCTGCTCTCTCTCCTTAACCCTGCTCTCTCTCCTTAACTCTCCTCTCTCTCCTTAACCCTCCTCTCTCTCCTTAACCCTCCTCTCTCTCCTTAACTCTCCTCTCTCTCCTTAACCCTGCTCTCTCTCCTTAACCCTCCTCTCTCTCCTTAACTCTCCTCTCTCTCCTTAACCCTGCTCTCTCTCCTTAACCCTCCCCTCTCTCCTTAACCCTCCCCTCTCTCCTTAACCCCTCTCTCTCCTTAACCCTCCACTCTCACCTTAACCCTCCTCTCTCTCCTTAACCCTCCTCTCTCTCCTTAACCCTCCCCTCTCTCCTTAACCCCTCTCTCTCCTTAACCCTCCTCTCTCTCCTTAACCCTCCTCTCTCTCCTTAACCCTCCCCTCTCTCCTTAACCCTGCTCTCTCTCCTTAACCCTCCTCTCTCTCCTTAACCCTCCCCTCTCTCCTTAACCCCTCTCTCTCCTTAACCCCTCTCTCTCCTTAACCCTCCTCTCTCTCCTTAACCCCTCTCTCTCCTTAACCCTCCTCTCTCTCCTTAACCCTGCTCTCTCTCCTTAACCCTCACCTCTCTCCTTAACCCTCCTCTCTCTCCTTAACCCTCCTCTCCCTCCTTAACCCTCCTCTCTCTCCTTAACCCCTCTCTCTCCTTAACCCTGCTCTCTCTCCTTAACCCCTCTCTCTCCTTAACCCTCCTCTCTCTCCTTAACCCTCACCTCTCTCCTTAACCCCTCTCTCTCCTTAACCCTGCTCTCTCTCCTTAACCCTGCTCTCTCTCCTTAACCCTCCTCTCTCTCCTTAACTCTCCTCTCTCTCCTTAACCCTGCTCTCTCTCCTTAACCCTCACCTCTCTCCTTAACCCCTCTCTCTCCTTAACCCTCCTCTCTCTCCTTAACCCTCACCTCTCTCCTTAACCCCTCTCTCTCCTTAACCCTCCTCTCTCTCCTTAACCCTGCTCTCTCTCCTTAACCCTCCTCTCTCTCCTTAACCCTGCTCTCTCTCCTTAACCCTGCTGTCTCTCCTTAACCCTCCTCTCTCTCCTTAACCCTCACCTCTCTCCTTAACCCCTCTCTCTCCTTAACCCTCCTCTCTCTCCTTAACCCTCACCTCTCTCCTTAACCCCTCTCTCTCCTTAACCCTGCTCTCTCTCCTTAACCCTCCTCTCTCCTTAACCCTCCTCTCTCTCCTTAACCCTGCTCTCTCTCCTTAACCCTGCTCTCTCTCCTTAACCCCTCTCTCTCCTTAACCCTCCTCTCTCTCCTTAACCCTCCTCTCTCTCCTTAACCCTCACCTCTCTCCTTAACCCTGCTCTCTCTCCTTAACCCTCCTCTCTCTCCTTAACCCTGCTCTCTCTCCTTAACCCTCCTCTCTCTCCTTAACCCTGCTCTCTCTCCTTAACCCCTCTCTCTCCTTAACCCTCCTCTCTCTCCTTAACCCTCCTCTCTCCTTAACCCTGCTCTCTCTCCTTAACCCCTCTCTCTCCTTAACCCTCCTCTCTCTCCTTAACCCTGCTCTCTCTCCTTAACCCCTCTCTCTCCTTAACCCTCCTCTCTCTCCTTAACCCTCCTCTCTCCTTAACCCTCCTCTCTCTCCTTAACCCTCCTCTCTCTCCTTAACCCTCACCTCTCTCCTTAACCCTCCTCTCTCCTTAACCCTCTCTCTCCTTAACCCTCACCTCTCTCCTTAACCCCCCTCTCTCCTTAACCCTCCTCTCTCCTTAACCCTCCTCTCTCTCCTTAACCCTCACCTCTCTCCTTAACCCCCCTCTCTCCTTAACCCTCCTCTCTCTCCTTAACCCTCCTCTCTCCTTAACCCTGCTCTCTCTCCTTAACCCCTCTCTCTCCTTAACCCTCCTCTCTCTCCTTAACCCTCACCTCTCTCCTTAACCCCTCTCTCTCCTTAACCCTGCTCTCTCTCCTTAACCCTGCTCTCTCTCCTTAACCCTCCTCTCTCTCCTTAACTCTCCTCTCTCTCCTTAACCCTGCTCTCTCTCCTTAACCCTCACCTCTCTCCTTAACCCCTCTCTCTCCTTAACCCTCCTCTCTCTCCTTAACCCTCACCTCTCTCCTTAACCCCTCTCTCTCCTTAACCCTCCTCTCTCTCCTTAACCCTGCTCTCTCTCCTTAACCCTCCTCTCTCTCCTTAACCCTGCTCTCTCTCCTTAACCCTGCTGTCTCTCCTTAACCCTCCTCTCTCTCCTTAACCCTCACCTCTCTCCTTAACCCCTCTCTCTCCTTAACCCTCCTCTCTCTCCTTAACCCTCACCTCTCTCCTTAACCCCTCTCTCTCCTTAACCCTGCTCTCTCTCCTTAACCCTCCTCTCTCCTTAACCCTCCTCTCTCTCCTTAACCCTGCTCTCTCTCCTTAACCCTGCTCTCTCTCCTTAACCCCTCTCTCTCCTTAACCCTCCTCTCTCTCCTTAACCCTCCTCTCTCTCCTTAACCCTCACCTCTCTCCTTAACCCCTCTCTCTCCTTAACCCTGCTCTCTCTCCTTAACCCTCCTCTCTCTCCTTAACCCTGCTCTCTCTCCTTAACCCTCCTCTCTCTCCTTAACCCTGCTCTCTCTCCTTAACCCCTCTCTCTCCTTAACCCTCCTCTCTCTCCTTAACCCTGCTCTCTCTCCTTAACCCTGCTCTCTCTCCTTAACCCTCCTCTCTCCTTAACCCTCCTCTCTCTCCTTAACCCTCCTCTCTCCTTAACCCTCCTCTCTCTCCTTAACCCTGCTCTCTCTCCTTAACCCTCCTCTCTCCTTAACCCTCCTCTCTCTCCTTAACCCTCCTCTCTCTCCTTAACCCTCACCTCTCTCCTTAACCCTCACCTCTCTCCTTAACCCCCCTCTCTCCTTAACCCTCCTCTCTCTCCTTAACCCTCCTCTCTCTCCTTAACCCTCACCTCTCTCCTTAACCCCCCTCTCTCCTTAACCCTCCTCTCTCCTTAACCCTCCTCTCTCTCCTTAACCCTCCTCTCTCTCCTTAACCCTCACCTCTCTCCTTAACCCTGCTCTCTCTCCCTCCAGACTGTTGCAGTTCTGGTACACTCTAGTTGAGAACTAAATCTAACCACTTACTCTCAGGCTGAGCAATCGTTTCCATTGAAGACGTGTGTTGAACTCGCTGTGGTCTAGGTTGTCCTCATCTCTAACGAGGTGGGGTCTGATGTGTGACAAGCCGGGGTAAGAAATGTCTTGGGTTACCTTTTGTTCAGGATGTGTTGAACATCGAGGCCCAGAGCTAGAGACTGTTTGATAGCCATCATTCAGGTAGGTTTGATTTGACCGACCTACTGCTATTGACACTATTCTAGCTCTCTGTTCTGTTATCGGGACGGAAGTATTAGTTTAGGACTAATCAAATCAACTGTATTGGCATGGTCAAATAATAATAATCACAGACTAGATCATTAACTGGGGAGTTTTGTAGCCGATTCAGAGACACATGGATGTGGTGCGAGTCAGCTGTGTCATGGGGATAGTTGACACGAGTCTTGGTTTGCACACTTTCAAAAACGTTAAAAGACCGAATATAAAAAGGCCGAATGCGTGTCATTTATTCATCTCCATCTGACTTTCGGGGTTCACCGTATTTTAAAATTTATTTTTTTTGAAACAGATGTCTTTTTTTTTTTCAGCTGCAGAGTATTAAAACTCTCCTGTATATCGTTGCTCTAAACCAGAGAACCAGAGACTCTCTCACATTCGTTCTCCTTCAGGTCCATTTACATTGCATCCAAAATAGATCATCCTTTTCAAGATTGATAGATAGCCCTATACTGTGTGTGTGTGTGTGTGTGTGTGTGTGTGTGTGTTTTTATATACACAGTACCTGTCACGATGTGCACAACTGGTTGAAGGTAAGTCAGGTGCAGGAGAGCAGGAGCTGGGTGATAACAGACACACTTTATTCATGCCCAAGGTACACAAACGGTACAATAAACAAAACACCCGGCGCAAACCAGCCTGATGCGAACCACACGTAACAAACAAACAATTCCACACACAGACATGTGGGGGGGGGGGACAGAGGGTAAAATACATTTAGTCAGATGAGGGAATGTGAACCAGGTGTGCGGAAAACCAAGACAAAACAAATGGAAAATGAAAAGTGGAGCGGCGACGGCTTGAAGACCGGTGACGTCGACCGCCGAACGCCGCCCGAACAATGAGAGGGACCGACTTTTACGGAAGTCAATATGAACATAAATAAATCTGGTCTGTAACCTTACCACAACCTGATAATAATATTCACTGATTGATGTTGGTGACCACATACACGACAAGTCAAAAGTTTGGACACCTACTCATTCCAGGGTTTTTCTTTATTTTTACTATTTTCTACATTGTAGAATAATAGTGAAGACATCAAAACTATGAAATAACACATATGGAATCATGTAGTAACCAAAAAAGTGTTAAACAAATCAAAATATAATTTATATTTGAGATCCTTCAAAGTAGCCACCCTTTGCTAATGACAGCTAATCAATCTCATGTTTGATGCTATCCAGGTTTCTCTGTCTTTTTCTCACAGTGGATTGTATTGCTGTCAGGCGGTTGACTGTAACGTCGATGATTGGCTGGATAAGCAAGGTCAAAAAGTCAGATCTGGAACAATCTAGACCTAATAGGAGGGTCGGATCTGAGATCTGGACCAATCAGAAAGTGGCCGATCAGATCTAGACCAATCAGGGGTGTCCCTCCAAACCCCTCTCTGCTCTATGCGTTGTCGTACTTCTCCAGGGCCTCCTCCAGCTTGCCTGTGATCTTGTGGAAGAAGCCAATCTGCTCGGTTAGATAGCGCTGCATCTGGGCCTTGAAGTCCCTCACCCTGACCTGGTGGAAATGATGGATCTCTGCCAGCGTGGCGAAGGAGATGATGTCACAGCGCTCGTTGACGCCGTCCGCCTGGGGAGCGTCCATCTTGCCTTCCTCAACGTGCTTCTGGGACTCCTTCACCTTGGTCAGTGCTCCTGGAGAGAGAGGAGAGAGAGGAGAGAGGGTCAGTGCTCCTGGAGAGAGTGGAGAGAGGAGAGGGAGGGTACTCCTGGAGAAGGAGGAGAGGGGAGAGGGTTAGTGCTCCTGGAGAAGGAGGAGAGAGGAGAGAGGAGAGGGTCAGTGCTCCTGGAGAAGGAGGAGAGAGGAGAGGGTCAGTGCTCCTGGAGAAGGAGGAGAGAGGAGAGGGTCAGTACTCCTGGAGAAGGAGGAGAGGGGAGAGGGTTAGTGCTCCTGGAGAAGGAGGAGAGAGGAGAGGGTCAGTACTCCTGGAGAAGGAGGAGAGAGGAGAGGGTCAGTGCTCCTGGAGAGAGAGGAGAGGGTCAGTACTCCTGGAGAAGGAGGAGAGAGGAGAGGGTCAGTGCTCCTGGAGAAGGAGGAGAGAGGAGAGGAGAGGGTCAGTGCTCCTGGAGAAGGAGGAGAGAGGAGAGGAGAGGGTCAGTGCTCCTGGAGAAGGAGGAGAGAGGAGAGGGTCAGTACTCCTGGAGAAGGAGGAGAGAGGAGAGGGTCAGTACTCCTGGAGAAGGAGGAGACAGGAGAGAGAGGAGAGGGTCAGTGCTCCTGGAGGAGGAGAGAGGAGAGGGTCAGTACTCCTGGAGAGAGAGGAGAGGGTCAGTGCTCCTGGAGAAGGAGGAGAGAGGAGAGGGTCAGTGCTCCTGGAGAGAGAGGAGAGAGGAGAGGGTCAGTACTCCTGGAGAAGGAGGAGAGAGGAGAGGGAGGGTACTCCTGGAGAAGGAGGAGAGAGGAGAGGGAGGGTACTCCTGGAGAAGGAGGAGAGAGGAGAGGGTCAGTGCTCCTGGAGAAGGAGGAGAGAGGAGAGGGTCAGTGCTCCTGGAGAAGGAGGAGAGAGGAGAGGGTCAGTACTCCTGGAGAAGGAGGAGAGAGGAGAGGGTCAGTGCTCCTGGAGAAGGAGGAGAGAGGAGAGGGAGGGTACTCCTGGAGAAGGAGGAGAGAGGAGAGGGAGGGTACTCCTGGAGAAGGAGGAGAGAGGAGAGGGTCAGTACTCCTGGAGAAGGAGGAGAGAGGAGAGGAGAGGAGAGGGTCAGTGCTCCTGGAGAAGGAGGAGAGAGGAGAGGGTCAGTGCTCCTGGAGAAGGAGGAGAGAGGAGAGGGTCAGTGCTCCTGGAGAAGGAGGAGAGAGGAGAGGGTCAGTGCTCCTGGAGAAGGAGGAGAGAGGAGAGGGTCAGTGCTCCTGGAGAGAGAGGAGAGAGGAGAGGGTCAGTACTCCTGGAGAAGGAGGAGAGAGGAGAGGGTCAGTACTCCTGGAGAGAGAGGAGAGAGGAGAGGGTCAGTGCTCCTGGAGAAGGAGAGAGGAGAGAGGAGAGAGTAGAGGGTCAGTACTCCTGGAGAGAGGAGAGAGGAGAGGGTCAGTACTCCTGGAGAGAGGAGAGAGGAGAGGGTCAGTACTCCTGGAGAGAGAGGAGAGAGGAGAGGGTCAGTACTCCTGGAGAAGGAGGAGAGAGGAGAGGGTCAGTGCTCCTGGAGAAGGAGGAGAGAGGAGAGGGTCAGTACTCCTGGAGAAGGAGGAGAGAGAGGAGAGAGGAGAGGGTCAGTGCTCCTGGAGAAGGAGGAGAGAGGAGAGGGTCAGTACTCCTGGAGAGAGAGGAGAGAGGAGAGGGTCAGTACTCCTGGAGAGAGAGGAGAGAGAGGAGAGGGTCAGTACTCCTGGAGAAGGAGGAGAGAGGAGAGGGTCAGTGCTCCTGGAGAAGGAGGAGAGAGGAGAGGGTCAGTACTCCTGGAGAAGGAGGAGAGAGGAGAGGGTCAGTGCTCCTGGAGAAGGAGGAGAGAGGAGAAGGTCAGTGCTCCTGGAGAGAGAGGAGAGGGTCAGTACTCCTGGAGAAGGAGGAGAGAGGAGAGAGGAGAGGGTCAGTACTCCTGGAGAAGGAGGAGAGAGGAGAGGGTCAGTACTCCTGGAGAAGGAGGAGAGGGTCAGTACTCCTGGAGAGAGAGGAGAGAGGAGAGGGTCAGTACTCCTGGAGAAGGAGGAGAGAGGAGAGAGGAGAGGGTCAGTGCTCCTGGAGAGAGAGGAGAGAGGAGAGGGTCAGTGCTCCTGGAGAGAGAGGAGAGAGGAGAGGGTCAGTACTCCTGGAGAAGGAGGAGAGGGTCAGTGCTCCTGGAGAGAGAGGAGAGAGGAGAGGGTCAGTGCTCCTGGAGAGAGAGGAGAGGAGAGGGTCAGTGCTCCTGGAGAGAGAGGAGAGGGTCAGTGCTCCTGGATCGAGAGGAGAGAGGAGAGGGTCAGTGCTCCTGGAGAAGGAGGAGAGGGTCAGTACTCCTGGAGAAGGAGGAGAGGAGAGGGTCAGTGCTCCTGGAGAGAGAGGAGAGGAGAGGGTCAGTGCTCCTGGAGAGAGAGGAGAGGGTCAGTGCTCCTGGAGAAGGAGGAGAGGGTCAGTACTCCTGGAGAAGGAGGAGAGGAGAGGGTCAGTGCTCCTGGAGAGAGAGGAGAGGGTCAGTGCTCCTGGAGAGAGATGAGAGAGGAGAGGGTCAGTGCTCCTGGAGAAGGAGGAGAGAGGAGAGGGTCAGTACTCCTGGAGAGAGAGGAGAGGGTCAGTGCTCCTGGAGAGAGAGGAGAGAGGAGAGGGTCAGTGCTCCTGGAGAAGGAGGAGAGAGGAGAGGGTCAGTGCTCCTGGAGAAGGAGGAGAGAGGAGAGGGTCAGTGCTCCTGGAGAAGGAGGAGAGAGGAGAGGGTCAGTGCTCCTGGAGAAGGAGGAGAGAGGAGAGGGTCAGTGCTCCTGGAGAGAGAGGAGAGAGGAGAGGGTCAGTACTCCTGGAGAAGGAGGAGAGAGGAGAGGGTCAGTACTCTTAGAGAGAGAGGAGAGAGGAGAGGGTCAGTGCTCCTGGAGAGAGAGGAGAGGGTCAGTGCTCCTGGAGAGAGAGGAGAGAGGAGAGGGTCAGTGCTCCTGGAGAAGGAGGAGAGAGGAGAGGGTCAGTGCTCCTGGAGAGAGAGGAGAGAGGAGAGGGTCAGTACTCCTGGAGAAGGAGGAGAGAGGAGAGGGTCAGTACTCCTGGAGAGAGAGGAGAGAGGAGAGGGTCAGTGCTCCTGGAGAGAGAGGAGAGAGGAGAGGGTCAGTGCTCCTGGAGAAGGAGGAGAGAGGAGAGGGTCAGTACTCCTGGAGAGAGAGGAGAGGGTCAGTGCTCCTGGAGAGAGAGGAGAGAGGAGAGGGTCAGTGCTCCTGGAGAAGGAGGAGAGAGGAGAGGGTCAGTGCTCCTGGAGAAGGAGGAGAGAGGAGAGGGTCAGTGCTCCTGGAGAAGGAGGAGAGAGGAGAGGGTCAGTGCTCCTGGAGAAGGAGGAGAGAGGAGAGGGTCAGTGCTCCTGGAGAAGGAGGAGAGAGGAGAGGGTAAAAGAACAACAAAGTCACACTGTCAGATGAAGCAAAAAAAAAAGACTAAAGTTGTATTTTCACTAATATTTCCTAAGTATGAAGTAACTAAGTATTAGTGCATTACGGTGATGAGAAGCAGGTTTTAGAGATGAGATGTCGCTATTGAAAAACGGTACTGAGCTCTATTAAAGATTACATCATCAAAATGGCATTTTGTTAATCCCAAACAAAAATCACAGATCTAAACGCAACTGAATAAAACCCTTTATTTTATCATTAGTAATTACGCGCTTTTTTGTATTTTCAAAAGTAAATTTTAAAGGTAATATTTGCATATTAGTTCATGAATGCTTGGTTCTCAAAGTATTTTAGATGCATTTCTAAATTGAATGGCATCCTATGAGCAAATGGCATGATATGTGTATAAAGGATCGACATATGTGGGATATGGACCAAGAAACATTATTGGGAAAAATCAAACAGTACAGGTAAGTTCCACAACAGGTACACGTGTCAAAATGAGGGATATCTCCCTTTTCTCCCGAGAGGCGCAGTGGTCTAAGACCAGGGCGTCACTGCAGTACCTGGTTCGAATCCAGGCTGTATCACATCCGGGCCGTGATTGAGAGTCCCAGAGGGCGGCACACAATTGGCCCAGCGTCGTCCGTGTTTGGCCCGGTGTAGGCCGTCATTGTAAATAAGAATTTGTTCTTAACTGGCCTAGTTAAATAAAGGTTAAATAAATAAAATAATGAGACGGTTGCTCTTTGCTGAAACACAAACTCCAGATTGTGGCTTTAAGTATATTAAAAAAAGGGTTATTATTATAAACCCATATTTCTTGACAACTTAATCAAATAGCTGATGTTTTACATAACATCTATACAATAGGTGTAAGCAGTGGTCCTATTAAATAATAAAAGGTTACCAGCACAGCACACCCGTTGTGACTATATATTAGAATTTGTTTGTGCCAAAATGAAGGATCTTATAAAAGAAACCTAAAAATGATTAGAAACGTGTACTTCGGTTGAAGTCGGAAGTTTAAATCAACTTTTGCTAAAATACATTTTAAAAAACTCAGTTTTTTCCACAATTCCTGACATTTAATCCTAGTAAAAATTCCCTGTCTTGGGTCAGTTAGAATCACCACTTTATTTTAAGAATGTGAAATGTCAGAATAATAGTAGAGAGAATGATTTATTTCAGCTTTTATTTCTTTCATCACATTCCCAGTGGGTCAGAAGTTTACATACACTCAATTAGTATTTGGTAGCATTGCTTTTAAATTGTTTAACTTGGGTTAAACGTTTCGGGTAGTCTTCCACAAGCTTCCCACAATAAATTGGGTGAATTTTGGCCCTTCCTCCTGACAGAGCTGGTGTAACTGAGTCAGGTTTGTAGGCCTCCTGGCTCGCACACACTTTTTCAGTTCTGCCCACAAATTTTCTATAGGATTGAGGTCAGAGCTTTGTGGTGGCCACTCCAATACCTTGACTTTCATGTCCTTAAGCCATTTTGCCACAACTTTGGAAGTATGCTTGGGGTCATTGTCCATTTGGAAGACCCATTTGCGACCAAGCTTTAACTTCCTGACTGATGTCTTGAGAAGTTGCTTCAATATATCCACATAATTTTCCTTCCTCATGATGCCATCTATTTTGTGAAGAGCACCAGTCCCTCCTGCAGCAAAGCACCCCCACAACATGATGCTGCCACCCCCGTGCTTCACGGTTGGGATGGTGTTCTTCGGCTTGCAAGCATCCCCCTTTTTCCTCCAAACATAACGATGGTCATTATGGCCAAACAGTTCTATTTTTGTTTCATCAGAGGACATTTCTCCAAAAAGTACGATATTTGTCCCCATGTGAAGTTGCAAACCGTAGTCTGGCTTTTTTTATGGCGGTTTTGGAGCAGTGGCTTCTTCCTTACCGAGCGACCTTTCAGGTTATGTCGATATAAGACTTGTTTTACTGTGGATATAGACACTTTGTACCTGTTTCCTCCAGCATCTTCACAATGTCCTTTGCTGTTGTTCTGGGATTGATTTGCACTTTTCACACCAAAGTAAATTAATCTCTAGGAGACAGAACGCGTCTCCTTCCTGAGCGGTATGACGGCTGCGTGGTCCCATGGTGTCTATACTTGTGTACTATTGTTTGTACAGACGAACGTGGTACCTTCAGGTGTTTGGAAATTGCTCCAAAGGATGAACCAGAGTTGTGGAGGTCTACAATTTTTTTTCTGAGGTCTTGGCTGATTTCTTTTGATTTCCCCATGACGTCAATCAAAGAGGCATTGAGTCTGAAGGTAGGCCTTGAAAGACATCCACAGGTACACCTCCAATTGACTCAAATTATGTCGATTAGCCTATCAGAAGCTTCTAAAGCCATGACATAATTTTCTGGAATTTTCCAAGCTGTTTAAAGACACAGTCAACTTAGTGTATGTAAACTTCTGACCCACTGGAATTGTGATACAGTGAATTATAAGTGAAATAATCTGTCTGTAAACAATTGTTGTAAAAATGAAAAATGAAAATGAAAAATGAAGTAGATGTCCTAACCGACTTGCCAAAACTATAGTTTGATTAACAAGAAGTGTGTGTATGTGTATGTAAACTTCCGACTTCAACTGTATATTTCCCTCTCTAACTTTAAGCATCAGTTGTCAGAGCAGCTTGCCAATCACTGCACCTGTACACAGCCCATCTGTAAATAGCCCACTCAACTACCTCATCCCCATATTGTTCTTTATCTTGCTCCTTTGCACCCCAGTATCTCTACTTGCACATTCATCTTCTGCACATCGATCACTCCAGTGTTTAATTGCTACATTGTAATTATTTCGCCACTATGGACTATTTACTCCCTAATCTACTACATTTGCACACACAGTATATAGACTTTTTTTCCTATTGTGTTATTGACTGTCCATTTGTTTATGTGTAACTCTGTTGTTGTTTGTGTTGCACTGCTTTGCTTTATCTTGGCCAGGTCGCAATTGTAAATGAGAACTTGTTCTCAACTGGCCTACCTGGATAAATAAAGGTGAAATAAATAAAATAAATAAAAAGCCTTCATGATTCAGCAATTGACCACATCACTAAACCCCATTCATGCCTCCGTGTTGGTTCTCTAAATTTCTCCCAATTTTAGCTTTTTTGTTGTTGTCATTTTGGTAATGAGAAGTTTAAGCGTCTTAAAGGGGATGTTTGAAAATAAGATCCTCGTTCATAATATTAAAGTCAAGAAATTAAATGAACTAAGGACTAAATCCTCTAGATGATGCATTGTGGGAGAATAAATCCGTATTTAAAAAAAAAATTATTGGGAGTTTACAGCAACTCTAAAAAGTGTTACGTAACGAGAAATATGTCCACAGACACTCATCACGTAATAATTATTATAGTTTAACGTAAACTTAAAGTAGTATAACATTTGTATGATTTATGGACAAACTACAGCAACATATCTAGTGTTATTTACAAATAAATTCGGTTTCACTGAAGTAAAAATGTATAAAATTACCCGAGAATTTAATCCAGACACATATCGGTCATGAGAATTATTGGTGTGAAAATTGTCCAAATTCTGGCATAATTTTAATTTTATTTATTTAAAATAAGACACAAAGTAGGCATCTTAGTCTTCAGAAAGATCGTTATCAGACCCATCATGGTTATCTAACTCAACTTGCTACTGACATGGTTAAAAACTGGTTTCATGAGAAGCATCAGAATCTTGTTTTTTGCTGCCTAAAACAAATGAGGGATTTCGGTAACATCACTTTTCAGTCAGAAACACAACAAGTAAGAAATTAATACAAAATGGCTGTAATTAGTAAGCAGCTTCAGCACCACAGACAGCACAAAACACATGGTTGGATGTGTCTGCTAACTTGCAGCTGAGAGAGAGAGACACGCACCAGTCACATGTGTCTGCTAACTTACAGCTGAGAGAGAGAGACAAGCTGCACCAGTCACATGTGTCTGCTAACTTGCAGCTGAGAGAGAGAGACAAGCTGCACCAGTCACATGTGTCTGCTAACTTGCAGCTGAGAGAGAGAGAGAGACAAGCTGCACCAGTCACATGTGTCTGATAACTTGCAGCTGAGAGAGAGAGACAAGCTGCACCAGTCACATGTGTCTGCTAACTTGCAGCAGAGTGAGAGAGACAAGCTGCACCAGTCACATGTGTCTGCTAACTTGCAGCTGAGAGAGAGAGAGAGAGAAGCACCAGTCACATGTGTCTGATAACTTGCAGCTGAGTGAGAGAGAGACAAGCTGCACCAGTCACATGTGTCTGATAACTTGCAGCTGAGAGAGAGAGAGAGACAAGCTGCACCAGTCACATGTGTCTGCTAACTTGCAGCTGAGTGAGAGAGACAAGCTGCACCAGTCACATGTGTCTGCTAACTTGCAGCTGAGAGAGAGAGAGAGAGAAGCACCAGTCACATGTGTCTGATAACTTGCAGCTGAGTGAGAGAGAGACAAGCTGCACCAGTCACATGTGTCTGATAACTTGCAGCTGAGAGAGAGAGAGAGAGACAAGCTGCACCAGTCACATGTGTCTGATAACTTGCAGCTGAGTGAGAGAGAGAGACAAGCTGCACCAGTTACATGTGTCTGCTAACTTGCAGCTGAGTGAGAGAGACAAGCTGCACCAGTCACATGTGTCTGATAACTTGCAGCTGAGAGAGAGAGACAAGCTGCACCAGTCACATGTGTCTGCTAACTTGCAGCTGAGTGAGAGAGACAAGCTGCACCAGTCACATGTGTCTGATAACTTGCAGCTGAGTGAGAGAGACAAGCTGCACCAGTCACATGTGTCTGCTAACTTGCAGCTGAGTGAGAGAGACAAGCTGGACCAGTCACATGTGTCTGCTAACTTGCAGCTGAGTGAGAGAGAGAGACAAGCTGCACCAGTTACATGTGTCTGCTAACTTGCAGCTGAGTGAGAGAGACAAGCTGCACCAGTCACATGTGTCTGCTAACTTGCAGCTGAGTGAGAGAGAGAGACAAGCTGCACCAGTCACATGTGTCTGCTAACTTGCAGCTGAGTGAGAGAGACAAGCTGCACCAGTCACATGTGTCTGATAACTTGCAGCTGAGTGAGAGAGAGACAAGCTGCACCAGTCACATGTGTCTGCTAACTTGCAGCTGAGTGAGAGAGAGAGACAAGCTGCACCAGTCACATGTGTCTGATAACTTGCAGCTGAGAGAGAGAGACAAGCTGCACCAGTCACATGTGTCTGATAACTTGCAGCTGAGTGAGAGAGACAAGCTGCACCAGTCACATGTGTCTGCTAACTTGCAGCTGAGTGAGAGAGAGAGACAAGCTGCACCAGTCACATGTGTCTGATAACTTGCAGCTGAGTGAGAGAGAGAGACAAGCTGCACCAGTCACATGTGTCTGCTAACTTGCAGCTGAGTGAGAGAGAGAGACAAGCTGCACCAGTCACATGTGTCTGCTAACTTGCAGCTGAGAGAGAGAGAGAGACAAGCTGCACCAGTCACATGTGTCTGCTAACTTGC
Source organism: Salvelinus fontinalis (assembly GCF_029448725.1). Lineage (NCBI taxonomy): Eukaryota > Metazoa > Chordata > Actinopteri > Salmoniformes > Salmonidae > Salvelinus > Salvelinus fontinalis. The sequence continues at coordinate 6,697,705 of NC_074668.1, read as the reverse complement.
AGCTGAGTGAGAGAGACAAGCTGCACCAGTCACATGTGTCTGCTAACTTGCAGCTGAGTGAGAGAGACAAGCTGCACCAGTCACATGTGTCTGCTAACTTGCAGCTGAGTGAGAGAGACAAGCTGCACCAGTCACATGTGTCTGCTAACTTGCAGCTGAGTGAGAGAGAGAGACAAGCTGCACCAGTCACATGTGTCTGCTAACTTGCAGCTGAGTGAGAGAGACAAGCTGCACCAGTCACATGTGTCTGATAACTTGCAGCTGAGTGAGAGAGAGACAAGCTGCACCAGTCACATGTGTCTGCTAACTTGCAGCTGAGTGAGAGAGAGAGACAAGCTGCACCAGTCACATGTGTCTGATAACTTGCAGCTGAGAGAGAGAGACAAGCTGCACCAGTCACATGTGTCTGATAACTTGCAGCTGAGTGAGAGAGACAAGCTGCACCAGTCACATGTGTCTGCTAACTTGCAGCTGAGTGAGAGAGAGAGACAAGCTGCACCAGTCACATGTGTCTGATAACTTGCAGCTGAGTGAGAGAGAGAGACAAGCTGCACCAGTCACATGTGTCTGCTAACTTGCAGCTGAGTGAGAGAGAGAGACAAGCTGCACCAGTCACATGTGTCTGCTAACTTGCAGCTGAGAGAGAGAGAGAGACAAGCTGCACCAGTCACATGTGTCTGCTAACTTGCAGCTGAGTGAGAGAGACAAGCTGCACCAGTCACATGTGTCTGCTAACTTGCAGCTGAGAGAGAGAGACAAGCTGCACCAGTCACATGTGTCTGATAACTTGCAGCTGAGAGAGAGAGAGAGACAAGCTGCACCAGTCACATGTGTCTGCTAACTTGCAGCTGAGAGAGAGAGAGAGACAAGCTGCACCAGTCACATGTGTCTGCTAACTTGCAGCTGAGTGAGAGAGACAAGCTGCACCAGTCACATGTGTCTGCTAACTTGCAGCTGAGTGAGAGAGAGAGACAAGCTGCACCAGTTACATGTGTCTGCTAACTTGCAGCTGAGTGAGAGAGACAAGCTGCACCAGTCACATGTGTCTGCTAACTTGCAGCTGAGTGAGAGAGAGAGACAAGCTGCACCAGTCACATGTGTCTGATAACTTGCAGCTGAGTGAGAGAGACAAGCTGCACCAGTCACATGTGTCTGATAACTTGCAGCTGAGTGAGAGAGACAAGCTGCACCAGTCACATGTGTCTGCTAACTTGCAGCTGAGTGAGAGAGACAAGCTGCACCAGTCACATGTGTCTGCTAACTTGCAGCTGAGTGAGAGAGAGAGACAAGCTGCACCAGTCACATGTGTCTGCTAACTTGCAGCTGAGTGAGAGAGAGACAAGCTGCACCAGTCACATGTGTCTGATAACTTGCAGCTGAGAGAGAGAGAGACAAGCTGCACCAGTCACATGTGTCTGATAACTTGCAGCTGAGTGAGAGAGACAAGCTGCACCAGTCACATGTGTCTGCTAACTTGCAGCTGAGAGAGAGAGAGAGACAAGCTGCACCAGTCACATGTGTCTGCTAACTTGCAGCTGAGAGAGAGAGACAAGCTGCACCAGTCACATGTGTCTGCTAACTTGCAGCTGAGTGAGAGAGACAAGCTGCACCAGTCACATGTGTCTGCTAACTTGCAGCTGAGAGAGAGAGAGAGACAAGCTGCACCAGTCACATGTGTCTGCTAACTTGCAGCTGAGAGAGAGAGACAAGCTGCACCAGTCACATGTGTCTGCTAACTTGCAGCTGAGAGAGAGAAGCACCAGTCACATGTGTCTGCTAACTTGCAGCTGAGAGAGAGAAGCACCAGTCACATGTGTCTGCTAACTTGCAGCTGAGAGAGAGAAGCACCAGTCACATGTGTCTGCTAACTTGCAGCTGAGAGAGAGAAGCACCAGTCACATGTGTCTGCTAACTTGCAGCTGAGAGAGAGAAGCACCAGTCACATGTGTCTGCTAACTTGCAGCTGAGAGAGAGAAGGACCAGTCACATGTGTCTGCTAACTTGCAGCTGAGAGAGAGAAGGACCAGTCACATGTGTCTGCTAACTTGCAGCTGAGAGAGAGAGAGAGAGAAGCACCAGTCACATGTGTCTGCTAACTTGCAGCTGAGAGAGAGAGAGAGAGAAGGACCAGTCACATGTGTCTGCTAACTTGCAGCTGAGAGAGAGAGAGAGAGAAGCACCAGTCACATGTCTGCTAACTTGCAGCTGAGAGAGAGAAGCACCAGTCACATGTGTCTGCTAACTTGCAGCTGAGAGAGAGAAGCACCAGTCACATGTGTCTGCTAACTTGCAGCTGAGAGAGAGAAGGACCAGTCACATGTGTCTGCTAACTTGCAGCTGAGAGAGAGAAGGACCAGTCACATGTGTCTGCTAACTTGCAGCTGAGAGAGAGAGACAAGCTGCACCAGTCACATGTGTCTGCTAACTTGCAGCTGAGAGAGAGAGAGAGAGAAGGACCAGTCACATGTGTCTGCTAACTTGCAGCTGAGAGAGAGAGAGAGAGAAGCACCAGTCACATGTGTCTGCTAACTTGCAGCTGAGAGAGAGAGACAAGCTGCACCAGTCACATGTGTCTGCTAACTTGCAGCTGAGAGAGAGAGAGAGAGAAGGACCAGTCACATGTGTCTGCTAACTTGCAGCTGAGAGAGAGAGAGAGAGAAGGACCAGTCACATGTGTCTGCTAACTTGCAGCTGAGAGAGAGAGAGAGAGAAGCACCAGTCACATGTGTCTGCTAACTTGCAGCTGAGTGAGAGAGAGAGAGAAGGACCAGTCACATGTGTCTGCTAACTTGCAGCTGAGAGAGAAGCACCAGTCACATGTGTCTGCTAACTTGCAGCTGAGAGAGAGAAGCACCAGTCACATGTGTCTGCTAACTTGCAGCTGAGAGAGAGAAGCACCAGTCACATGTGTCTGCTAACTTGCAGCTGAGAGAGAGAGAGAGACAAGCTGCACCAGTCACATGTGTCTGCTAACTTGCAGCTGAGAGAGAGAAGGACCAGTCACATGTGTCTGCTAACTTGCAGCTGAGAGAGAGAAGGACCAGTCACATGTGTCTGCTAACTTGCAGCTGAGAGAGAGAAGGACCAGTCACATGTGTCTGCTAACTTGCAGCTGAGAGAGAGAAGGACCAGTCACATGTGTCTGCTAACTTGCAGCTGAGAGAGAGAAGCACCAGTCACATGTGTCTGCTAACTTGCAGCTGAGAGAGAGAAGGACCAGTCACATGTGTCTGCTAACTTGCAGCTGAGAGAGAGAAGGACCAGTCACACGTGTCTGCTAACTTGCAGCTGAGAGAGAGAGAGAAGGACCAGTCACACGTTGTCATTTTCTATTTACAGCGTGGCAATTCCGAGCCCGGACAAAATGAATCGTAGAAAATTCGGTCTCAGTCCAGCCCCGTCGTGTTCAGCTGTAGTGTGAGTGCATGTAGGGTCACGGGGGGTGATAGACTGCCTGGCTTTCCTGGCAAACCCTGTGGCATTTTCCGTTGTTTCCTGGCTTTATACAGTGTCTGATAGGTCATGTACCACAGTGACTGCAAACACACACACACACACACACACACACACACACACACACACACACACACACACACACACACACACACACACACACACACACACACACACACACACACACACACACACACACACACACACTACCAGTTGTGGAAAAACACACAATGCATCTGTGAAACCACATGCTGCCTAACATGTGACTTGAGCAGTCAAATGAAACGTGTGTCTGTGTGTGTCTGTGTCTGTCGGTGTGTGTATATGTCTTTGTGTAAGGGAGGGTGTGTGTATATGTCTGTGTGTAAGGGAGGGTGTGTGTATGTGTCTTTGTGTAAGGGAGGGTGTGTGGTGTGTGTATGTGTCTTTGTGTAAGGGAGGGTGTATGTATGTGTCTTTGTGTAAGGGAGGGTGTGTATGTGTCTTTGTGTAAGGGAGGGTGTGTGGTGTGTGTGTGTCTTTGTGTAAGGGAGGGTGTGTATGTCTTTGTGTAAGGGAGGGTGTATGTGTCTTTGTGTAAGGGAGGGTGTGTGGTGTGTGTGTGTCTTTGTGTAAGGGAGGGTGTGTATGTCTTTGTGTAAGGGAGGGTGTATGTGTCTTTGTGTAAGGGAGGGTGTGTGGTGTGTGTGTGTCTTTGTGTAAGGGAGGGTGTATGTGTCTTTGTGTAAGGGAGGGTGTGTATGTGTCTTTGTGTAAGGGAGGGTGTATGTATGTGTCTTTGTGTAAGGGAGGGTGTGTATGTGTCTTTGTGTAAGGGAGGGTGTGTATGTGTCTTTGTGTAAGGGAGGGTGTGTATGTGTCTTTGTGTAAGGGAGGGTGTGTGGTGTGGGTTAATATCCCAATGAAAACATTTCATATTTCTCATGTAAACTAAGTCCCCTCCCTCTCCCTGTAATAAAGAGCAGCCTACAGGCTTTCATCTCTGTAACTGAATTTACAGTCAGGAATGATCGATCGATCAATCAGATAATAGAGATCATTCGATGATTGTCAACCCAGACGATGCAAATAGTAATTTGATCACTTGGATTAATCGAATAAATGTGAACAAAAAGAAACAGTGTGACGGCCTAGTCCTGATAGACGTGGCGTGTGACGGCCTAGTCCTGATAGACGTGGCGTGTGACGGCCTAGTCCTGATAGACGTGGCGTGTGACGGCCTAGTCCTGATAGACGTGGCGTGTGACGGCCTAGTCCTGATAGACTTGGCGTGTGACGGCCTAGTCCTGATAGACTTGGCGTGTGACGGCCTAGTCCTGATAGACGTGGCGTGTGACGGCCTAGTCCTGATAGACGTGGCGTGTGACGGCCTAGTCCTGATAGACGTGGCGTGTGACGGCCTAGTCCTGATAGACGTGGCGTGTGACGGCCTAGTCCTGATAGACGTGGCGTGTGGCGGCCTAGTCCTGATAGACGTGGCGTGTGGCGGCCTAGTCCTGATAGACGTGGCGTGTGACGGCCTAGTCCTGATAGACGTGGCGTGTGGCGGCCTAGTCCTGATCGACTTGGCGTGTGACGGACTTGGCGTGTGACGGCCTAGTCCTGATCGACTTGGCGTGTGACGGACTTGGCGTGTGACGGCCTAGTCCTGATCGACTTGGCGTGTGACGGACTTGGCGTGTGACGGCCTAGTCCTGATCGACTTGGCGTGTGACGGACTTGGCGTGTGACGGCCTAGTCCTGATCGACTCGGCGTGTGACGGCCTATTCTTATAGGCAGCCTCAACAGCCTTGGTTTCTCTAATTATTGCCTCGCCTGGTTCACCAACTTCTTCTCAGACAGAGTTCAGTGTGTCAAATCGGAGGGCCTGTTGTCCGGACCTCTGGCAGTCTCTATGGAGGTGCCACAGGGTTCAATTGTCAGGCCGACTCTTTTCTCAGTATACATCAATGATGTTGCTCTTGCTGCTGGTGAGTCTCTGATCCACCTCTACGCAGACGACACTATTCTGTATACTTCTGGCCCTTCTTTTGACACTGTGTTAACTAACCTCCAGACGAGCTTCAATGCCATACAACTCTCCTTCCGTGGCCTCCAACTGCTCTTAAATGCAAGTAAAACTAAATGCATGCTCTTCAACCGATCGCTACCCGCACCCGCCCGCCCGTCCAACATCACTACTCTGGACGGTTCTGACTTAGAATATGTGGACAACTACAAATACCTAGGTGTCTGGTTAGACTGTAAACTCTCCTTCCAGACTCACATTAATCATTTCCAATCCAAAATTAAATCTAGAATCGGCTTCCTATTTCGCAACAAAGCATCCTTCACTCATGCTGTCAAACATACCCTCGTAAAACTGACCATCCTACCAATCCTCGACTTCGGCGATGTCATTTACAAAATAGCCTCCAAAACTCTACTCAACAAACAGGATGTAGTCTATCACAGTGCCATCCGTTTTGTCACCAAAGCCCCATATACCACCCACCACTGTGATCTGTATGCTCTCATTGGCTGGCCCTCGCTTCACACTCGTCGCCAAACCCACTGGCTCCAGGTCATCTACAAGACCCTGCTAGGTAAAGTCCCCCCTTATCTCAGCTCGCTGGTCACCATAGCAGCACCCACCCGTAGCACGCGCTCCAGCAGGTATATATCTCTGGTCACCATAGCAGCACCCACCTGTAGCACGCGCTCCAGCAGGTATCTCTCACCGGTCACCCCCAAAGCCAATTCTTCCTTTGGCCGTCTTTCCTTACAGTTCTCTGCTGCCAATGACTGGAACAAACTGCAAAAATCACTGAAGCTGGAGACTCATATCTCCCTCACTATCTTTAAGCACCAGCTGTCAGAGCAGCTCACAGATCACTGCACTTGTACATAGCTCATCTGTAAATAACCCACCCAACTACCTCATCCCCATACTGTTATTTATTTATTTTTGCTCCTTTGCACCCCAGTATCTCTACTTGCACATTCATTTCCTGCACATCACTCCAGTGTTAATTTGCTAAATTGTAATTATTTCGCCACCATGGCCTATTTATTGCCTTGCCTCCCTTATCCTACCTCATTTGCACACACTGTATATAGACTTTTCTATTGTGTTAAAGACTGTATGTTTGTTCTACTCCATGTGTAACTCTGTGTTGTTTCTGTCGCACTGCTTTGCTTTATCTTGGCCAGGTCGCAGTTGTAAATGAGAACTTGTTCTCAACTGGTCTACCTGGTTAAATAAAGGGGAAATAAAAATAATATGTAACTTTCTGTACGTGGATGATATCAGGGTAGTATGATAACATTACCTTTCTGTACGTGGATGATATCAGGGTAGTATGATAACATTACCTTTCTGTACGTGGATGATATCAGGGTAGTATGATAACATTACCTTTCTGTACGTGGATGATATCAGGGTAGTATGAGGACATTACCTTTCTGTACGTGGATGATATCAGGGTAGTATGAGGACATTACCTTTCTGTACGTGGATGATGTCAGGGTAGTATGAGGACATTACCTTTCTGTACGTGGATGATGTCAGGGTAGTTGGCCAGATGTCCCTGGTACAGCTGTAACAAATCCATTAAAGGGTCCACATCGTGTCTTGGCTGCTCTGCAAAGTAGTCTCCGATAGCATCGTATGCTTCTCCTGTATACGCTATGGCCTGGTTCAACCCTACCGAGTATGCCTGCTGGTCCAGCTCAAACGCCTGGCCCAGGACTTTAAACGCCTGGCCCACTTTCTGGTACTCCTTCTTAAACCCCGTGATCTGTTTCCGGGCGAATTCGTTGGTGGTGGCGTTGACTTGGACCACGCTGTCGTCCATTTTCTTAGTGAACGCTTTGAAGCCGTCGATCTTGGACTCGACTTCGACTAGGTCCAAGGGGGGTCCGGAGGGGGTGGAGATAGTGAGGAAGAAGTTGGCCCCCACCATCTCGTCCTTCTCTGCCTTCCTCTTCCCCTGCTTCCATGACTTCTGGTCCATGCTGTTGAATAGAACACAATAAAGGTTAGAGCTCCTACAGGACCGCCCGGTAGAGCCCCTACAGGACCGCCCGGTAGAGCCCCTACAGGACCGCCCGGTAGAGCCCCTACAGGACCGCCCGGTAGAGCCAGTAGAGCCCCTACAGGACCGCCCGGTAGAGTCAGTAGAGCCCCTACAGGACCGCCCGGTAGAGCCAGTAGAGCCCCTACAGGACCGCCCGGTAGAGCCAGTAGAGCCCCTACAGGACCGCCCGGTAGAGTCAGTAGAGCCCCTACAGGACCGCCCGGTAGAGCCCCTACAGGACCGCCCGGTAGAGCCCCTACAGGACCGCCCGGTAGAGTCAGTAGAGCCCCTACAGGACCGCCCGGTAGAGTCAGTAGAGCCCCTACAGGACCGCCCGGTAGAGCCAGTAGAGCCCCTACAGGACCGCCCGGTAGAGTCAGTAGAGCCCCTACAGGACCGCCCGGTAGAGTCAGTAGAGCCCCTACAGGACCGCCCGGTAGAGCCAGTAGAGCCCCTACAGGACCGCCCGGTAGAGTCAGTAGAGCCCCTACAGGACCGCCCGGTAGAGTCAGTAGAGCCCCTACAGGACCGCCCGGTAGAGCCCCTACAGGACCGCCCGGTAGAGTCAGTAGAGCCCCTACAGGACCGCCCGGTAGAGCCAGTAGAGCCCCTACAGGACCGCCCGGTAGAGTCAGTAGAGCCCCTACAGGACCGCCCGGTAGAGTCAGTAGAGCCCCTACAGGACCGCCCGGTAGAGCCCCTACAGGACCGCCCGGTAGAGTCAGTAGAGCCCCTACAGGACCGCCCGGTAGAGTCAGTAGAGCCCCTACAGGACCGCCCGGTAGAGTCAGTAGAGCCCCTACAGGACCGCCCGGTAGAGCCAGTAGAGACCCTACAGGACCGCCCAGTAGAGTCAGTAGAGCCCCTACAGGACCGCCCGGTAGAGTCAGTAGAGCCCCTACAGGACCGCCCGGTAGAGTCAGTAGAGCCCCTACAGGACCGCCCGGTAGAGTCAGTAGAGCCCCTACAGGACCACCCGGTAGAGTCAGTAGAGCCCCTACAGGACCGCCCGGTAGAGTCAGTAGAGCCCCTACAGGACCGCCCGGTAGAGCCAGTAGAACCCTTACAGGACCGCCCGGTAGAGCCCCTACAGGACCGCCCGGTAGAGTCAGTAGAGTCCCTACAGGACCGCCCGGTAGAGTCAGTAGAGCCCCTACAGGACCGCCCGGTAGAGTCAGTAGAGTCCCTACAGGACCGCCCGGTAGAGCCCCTACAGGACCGCCCGGTAGAGTCAGTAGAGCCCCTACAGGACCGCCCGGTAGAGTCAGTAGAGTCCCTACAGGACCACCCGGTAGAGCCAGTAGAGCCCCTACAGGACCGCCCGGTAGAGCCAGTAGAGCCCCTACAGGACCGCCCGGTAGAGTCAGTAGAGCCCCTACAGGACCGCCCGGTAGAGTCCCTACAGGACCGCCCGGTAGAGCCAGTAGAGCCCCTACAGGACCGCCCGGTAGAGTCAGTAGAGCCCCTACAGGACCGCCCGGTAGAGCCAGTAGAGCCCCTACAGGACCGCCCGGTAGAGTCAGTAGAGCCCCTACAGGACCGCCCGGTAGAGCCAGTAGAGCCCCTACAGGACCGCCCGGTAGAGTCAGTAGAGCCCCTACAGGACCGCCCGGTAGAGTCCCTACAGGACCGCCCGGTAGAGCCAGTAGAGCCCCTACAGGACCGCCCGGTAGAGTCAGTAGAGTCATGTTGGATCTAATATCTCTGGTGATATGTTGGTGTCTCATTCATTACGCTGGTGAAGACAGTAGTGTCTGGAGCCATGTTGGATCTAATATCTCTGGTGAACTGATGATCTGTTGTTGTCTGATTTACAGCAGGGTCTCATTAGATTTAAAACAGAATGTATCAAGGTAATGAGTTCATGTTTTTGTGCATCGGATTGGACACCAAGGCTACTGTGTTGTTATCTGATTGGACACCAAGGCTACTGTGTTGCTGTCTGATTGGACACCACAGTTACTGTGTTGTCTGATTGGACACCAAGGCTACTGCGTTGCTGTCTGATTGGACACCAAGGCTACTGCGTTGCTGTCTGATTGGACACCAAGGCTACTGCGTTGCTGTCTGATTGGACACCAAGGCTACTGCGTTGCTGTCTGATTGGACACCAAGGCTACTGCGTTGCTGTCTGATTGGACACCAAGGCTTCTGCGTTGCTGTCTGATTGGACACCAAGGCTACTGCGTTGCTGTCTGATTGGACACCAAGGCTACTGCGTTGCTGTCTGATTGGACACCAAGGCTACTGCGTTGCTGTCTGATTGGACACCAAGGCTACTGCGTTGCTGTCTGATTGGACACCAAGGCTACTGCGTTGCTGTCTGATTGGACACCAAGGCTACTGCGTTGCTGTCTGATTGGACACCAAGGCTACTGCGTTGCTGTCTGATTGGACACCAAGGCTACTGCGTTGCTGTCTGATTGGACACCAAGGCTACTGCGTTGCTGTCTGATTGGACACCAAGGCTACTGCGTTGCTGTCTGATTGGACACCAAGGCTACTGCGTTGCTGTCTGATTGGACACCAAGGCTACTGCGTTGCTGTCTGATTGGACACCAAGGCTACTGCGTTGCTGTCTGATTGGACACCAAGGCTACTGCGTTGCTGTCTGATTGGACACCAAGGCTACTGCGTTGCTGTCTGATTGGACACCACGGCTACTGCGTTGCTGTCTGATTGGACACCAAGGCTACTGCGCTGTTGTCTGATTGGACACCAAGGCTACTGCGCTGTTGTCTGATTGGACACCAAGGCTACTGGGTTGCTGTCTGATTGGACACCAAGGCTACTGGGTTGCTGTCTGATTGGACACCAAGGCTACTGGGTTGCTGTCTGATTGGACACCAAGGCTACTGTGTTGCTGTCTGATTGGACACCAAGGCTACTGTGCTGCTGTCTGATTGGACACCAAGGCTACTGTGTTGCTGTCTGATTGGACACCAAGGCTACTGTGTTGCTGTCTGATTGGACACCAAGGCTACTGTGCTGCTGTCTGATTGGACACCAAGGCTACTGTGTTGCTGTCTGATTGGACACCAAGGCTACTGTGTTGCTGTCTGATTGGACACCAAGGCTACTGTGTTGTTGTCTGATTGGACACCAAGGCTACTGTGTTGTTGTCTGATTGGACACCAAGGCTACTGTGCTGCTGTCTGATTGGACACCAAGGCTACTGTGTTGTTGTCTGATTGGACACCAAGGCTACTGTGCTGTTGTCTGATTGGACACCAAGGCTACTGTGTTGTTGTCTGATTGGACACCGAGGCTACTGTGTTGTTGTCTGATTGGACACCGAGGCTACTGTGTTGTTGTCTGATTGGACACCGAGGCTACTGAGTTACTGTCTGATTGGACACCAAGGCTACTGTGTTGCTGTCTGATTGGACACCAAGGCTACTGTGTTGCTGTCTGATTGGACACCAAGGCTACTGTGTTGTTGTCTGATTGGACACCAAGGCTACTGTGTTGCTGTCTGATTGGACACCAAGGCTACTGTGTTGCTGTCTGATTGGACACCAAGGCTACTGTGTTGCTGTCTGATTGGACACCAAGGCTACTGTGTTGTTGTCTGATTGGACACCAAGGCTACTGTGTTGCTGTCTGATTGGACACCGAGGCTACTGTGTTGTTGTCTGATTGGACACCGAGGCTACTGAGTTACTGTCTGATTGGACACCGAGGCTACTGAGTTACTGTCTGATTGGACACCGAGGCTACTGTGTTGCTGTCTGATTGGACACCAAGGCTACTGTGTTGCTGTCTGATTGGACACCAAGGCTACTGTGTTGTTGTCTGATTGGACACCAAGGCTACTGTGTTGCTGTCTGATTGGACGCCAAGGCTACTGTGTTGCTGTCTGATTGGACACCAAGGCTACTGTGTTGCTGTCTGATTGGACACCAAGGCTACTGTGTTGCTGTCTGATTGGACACCAAGGCTACTGTGTTGTTGTCTGATTGGACACCAAGGCTACTGTGTTGCTGTCTGATTGGACACCAAGGCTACTGTGTTGTTGTCTGATTGGACACCAAGGCTACTGTGTTGTTGTCTGATTGGACACCAAGGCTACTGTGTTACTGTCTGATTGGACATCAAGGCTACTGCGTTGCTGTCTGATTGGACACCAAGGCTACTGTGCGCAGTTGTGTAGGATAAGACTATTGAGATACACTCAATGCTCTTCCTATGAATTATTCTGGATATAAATGACAACAAATGACATAGCTCAGTGGGCTTATTCCCAATATGATCTGGTAATGAAATAACATGAACAAGTAGGCTGCTAGAAGAGGCCTACGAGGGTCTTGAAGTAGACTACTTAGAATAGGCCTACAAGGGGCTTGAAGTAGACTACCTGAACAGGTAGGCTGCTAGAAGAGGTCTACGGGGGGCTTGACGTAGACTACCTGAACAAGTAGACTGCTAGAAGAGGCCTACGAGGGGCTTGAAGTAGACTACCTGAACAAGTAGGCTGCTAGAATAGGCCTACGAGGGGCTTGACGTAGACTACCTGAACAAGTAGACTGCTAGAAGAGGCCTACGAGGGGCTTGACGTAGACTACCTGAACAAGTAGACTGCTAGAAGAGGGCTACGAGGGGCTTGGCGTAGACTACCTGAACAAGTAGGCTGCTAGAAGAGGCCTACGAGGGTCTTGAAGTAGACTACTTAGAATAGGCCTACGAGGGGCTTGAAGTAGTCTACTTGAACAAGTAGGCTGCTAGAAGAGGCCTACGAGGGGCTTGAAGTAGACTACCTGAACAAGTAGGCTGCTAGAAGAGGCCTACGAGGGGCTTGAAGTAGACTACCTGAAAAAGTAGGCTGCTAGAAGAGGCCTACGAGGGGCTTGAAGTAGACTACCTGAAAAAGTAGGCTGCTAGAAGAGGCCTACGAGGGGCTTGAAGTAGACTACCTGAACAAGTAGGCTGCTAGAAGAGGCCTACGGGGGGCTTGACGTAGACTACCTGAACAGGTAGGCTGCTAGAAGAGGCCTACGAGGGGCTTGACGTAGACTACCTGAACAAGTAGACTGCTAGAAGAGGCCTACGAGGGGCTTGACGTAGACTACCTGAACAAGTAGGCTGCTAGAAGAGGCCTACGAGGGGCTTGAAGTAGACTACCTGAACAAGTAGGCTGCTAGAAGAGGCCTACGAGGGGCTTGACGTAGACTACCTGAACAAGTAGGCTGCTAGAAGAGGCCTACGAGGGGCTTGACGTAGACTACCTGAACAAGTAGGCTGCTAGAAGAGGCCTACGTTGAAATGCAGACATTTCTAAAGCTCTCGAGTTGCTTTTTTAAATTTCCCGCGATTTCATTTCTGATCCGTTTTTGTTGTTGTTGTGAGAGATGTGGCCACTTCCGGGTTGTTTTTCCTGCCGCTTCAATTGAAGGGTATTCTGTTGCGGTAAAATCCACGTATGGGTTATTATGAGAACGGCTACATCGCCTTGGCGTTCCATTCAAATCCTTCCATTAAAAAAAAAAAAAAAAAAGGGAACCTGTTTTTTTGGTTATTTTTCCTCATTATAAAAATAATGCTAATAACATTCGCTACCGCTATTCGTGGCTTTGATGATGTGTTCTTGCATCAGACACACAGGTTACAGAAGAATCACCATGGACACATCTATTCTATTTAGTCAGGCATTATGTCCTCATTATTCTCACATATTTTACAATGTAATACTAATATGTATATCGATGCATTAGCAAAGGCACACTAAAAATATATACGTTATTAAAGCGGTTATGACCTAGTTAAAAAAAATAAAAAAAAATATTTACATTTTTTTTGGGGGGGGGGGCGTTCTACACTAGATATACACAAAAGTATGTGGACACCCCTTCAAAATTAGTGGATTTGGCTATTTCAGCCACATCCGTTGCGGACAGGTGTATAAAATTGAGCACACAGCCATGCAATCTCCATAGACAAACATTGGCTTTAGAATGGCCTGTACTGAAGAGCTCAGTGACTTTCAATGTGGCACCGTCATAGGATTGCCGCCTTTCCAACAAGTCAGTTGGTCAATTTTCTGCCCTGCTAGAGCTGCCCCCAGGGACAACTGTAAGTGCTGTTATTGTGAAGTGGAAACGACAATGGCTCAGCCTTAAAGTGGTTGGCTACACAAGCTCACAGAACAGGACTGCCGAGTGCTGAAGCGTGTAACAATCTCGGTCCTACCAATCACTACCGAGTTCCAAACTGCCTCTGTGGAAGCAACGTCAGCACAAGAACTGACCGTTCGGGAGTTTCATGAAATGGGTTTCAAATCAAACATTATTTGTCACATTGAGACGAATACAACAAGTGTAGACTTTACCGTGAAATGCTTACCGACAAGCTCTTAACCAGCAGTGGTGTTCAAGAAGAGTTACGAAAATATTTACCAAGTAGACTAAAGTTAAAAAGTAATAAACGTAACAGTAACGAGACTATATACAGGGGGCACCGGTACCGAGTCAGTGTGGAGGTTATATACAGGGGGTACCGGTACCGAGTCAGTGTGGAGGCTATATACAGGGGGTACCGGTACCGAGTCAATGTGGAGGCTACATACAGGGTGTACCGGTACAGAGTCAATGTGGAGGCTATATACAGGGGGTACCGGTACAGAGTCAGTGTGGAGGCTATATACCGGGGTTACCGGTACCGAGTCAGTGTGGAGGCTATATACAGGGGGCACCGGTACCGAGTCAGTGTGGAGGCTATATACCGGGGGTACCGGTACCGAGTCAGTGTGGAGGCTATATACAGGGGGTTCCGGTACCGAGTCAGTGTGCGGGGGCTACATACAGGGGGTACCGGTACCGAGTCAGTGTGCGGGGGCTATATACAGGGGGTACCGGTACCGAGTCAGTGTGGAGGTTATATACAGGGTGTACCGGTACCGAGTCAGTGTGGAGGTTATATACAGGGGGCACCGGTACCGAGTCAGTGTGTGGAGGCTATATACAGGGTGTACCGGTACCGAGTCAGTGTGGAGGCTATATACAGGGGGTACCGGTACAGAGTCAATGTGGAGGCTATATACAGGGGGTACCGGTACAGAGTAAATGTGGAGGCTATATACAGGGTGTTACGGTACAGAGTCAATGTGGAGGCTATATACAGGGGGTTACGGTACAGAGTCAATGTGGAGGCTATATACAGGGGGGTACCGGTACAGAGTCAATGTGGAGGTTATATACAGGGGGTACCAGTACAGAGTCAATGTGGAGGCTATATACAGGGGGTACCAGTACAGAGTCAATGTGGAGGCTATATACAGGGGGTACCGGTACAGAGTCAATGTGGAGGCTATATACAGGGGGTACCGGTACCGAGTCAATGTGGAGGCTATATACAGGGTGTACCGGTACCGAGTCAATGTGGAGGCTATATACAGGGTGTACCGGTACCGAGTCAGTGTGGAGGCTATATACCGGGGGTACCGGTACCGAGTCAGTGTGGAGGCTATATAGCGGGGATACCGGTACCGAGTCAGTGTGGAGGCTATATAGCGGGGGTACCGGTACCGAGTCAGTGTGCTGGGCTACAGGTTAGTTGAGGTAATTTGTACATGTAGGTGGGGGAGAAGTGACTATGCATAGATAATAAACAGCGAGTAGCAGCAGTGTAAAAACAAATGGGAATGGGGGGGATGGGTGTCAATTTAAATAGTCTGGGTGGCCATTTGATGGCCGTGCAGAAGCACACAAGCCTAAGATCACCATGTGCAATGACAAGCGTCGGCTGGAGTGGTGTAAAGCTCGCCGCCATTGGACTCTGGAGCACTGGAAACGCGTTCTCTGGAGTGATGAATCACGCTTCACCATCTGGCAGTCCAACGGACAAATCTGGGTTTAGTGAAAACCAGGAGAACGCTACCTGCACCAATGCATAGTGCCAACTGTAAAGTTTGGTGGATGAGGAATAATGGTCTGGGGCTGTTTTTCATGGTTCGGGCCCCTTAGTTCCAGTGAAGGGAAATCTTAACGCTACAGCATACAATGACATTCTAGATGATTCTGTTCTTCCAACTTTGTGGCAACAGTTTGGGGAAGGCCCTTTCTTGTTTCAGCATGACAATGCCCCCGTGCACAAAGCGAAGTCCATACAGAAACGCTTTGTCGATATCGGTGTGGAAGAACTTGACTCTGACCTCAACCCCATCGAACACCTTTGGAATGAATTGGAACGCCAACTGTGAGCACAACCTCACACTAATGCTCTTGTGGCTGAATGGAAGCAAGCCCCTACAACAATGTTCCAACATCTAGTGGAAAGCCTTCCCAGAAGAGTGGAGGCTGTTATAGCAACAATGTTCCAACATCTAGTGGAAAGCCTTCCAGGAAGAGTGGAGGCTGTTATAGCAGCAATGTTCCAACATCTAGTGGAAAGTCTTCCAGGAAGAGTGGAGGCTGTTATAGCAACAATGTTCCAACATCTAGTGGAAAGCCTTCCAGGAAGAGTGGAGGCTGTTATAGCAGCAATGTTCCAACATCTAGTGGAAAGTCTTCCCTGAAGAGTGGAGGCTGTTATAGCAGCAAAGGGGGGACCAACTCCATATTAATGACTTCCCAGAAGAGTGGAGGCTGTTATAGCAGCAAAGGGGGGACCAACTCCATATTAATGACTTCCCAGAAGAGTGGAGGCTGTTATAGCAGCAAAGGGGGGACCAACTCCATATTAATGACTTCCCAAATTACCTTGTTATTGTCGACCAATCACAGTGGCGCTACAGACAGAGGCTCAATGCGTAGCAAAGTGATTTCTAATTACGGAATGAAGTTGGCTAAATGAGAAGGAGTAGGCTGTTGTTTTTATATGAGTTGGAGTTGTTGTAGACATTGGACAGGAAGTGCAGCAAAACAGCCTCAATTAGCCTTGTTACTTTAGCTAACTTAGCCGGCTACCGCAGCTAGGCTAACCTAGCCGGCTACCGCAGCTAGGCTAACCTAGCCGGCTACCGCAGCTAGGCTAACCTAGCCGGCTACCGCAGCTAGGCTAACCTAGCCGGCTACCGCAGCTAGGCTAACCTAGCCGGCTACCGCAGCTAGGCTAACCTAGCCGGCTACCGCAGCTAGGCTAACCTAGCCGGCTACCGCAGCTAGGCTAACCTAGCCGGCTACCGCAGCTAGGCTAACCTAGCCGGCTACCGCAGCTAGGCTAACCTAGCCGGCTACCGCAGCTAGGCTAACTTAGCCGGCTACCGCAGCTAGGCTAACTTAGCCGGCTACCGCAGCTAGGCTAACTTAGCCGGCTACCGCAGCTAGGCTAACTTAGCCGGCTACCGCAGCTAGGCTAACCTAGCTGGCGAGCTTCTTTACAACAATTTGATACAGTCAAGACAGGCACTACCAGATGGTATGGTGGATAACATTTGGCAGCAACAAGTTTTTCTAACTAGCACAAGTCGGTTTGGCTACTTTCACTCTCCCCCCCTTTGTGCCACCCACACACTGTCACACACACCGGCCCCTGCTCACCTCCCCCTCCTCTCTCTCTCCCACACACTGTCACACACACCGGCCCCTGCTCACCTCCCCCTCCTCTCTCTCTCCCACACACTGTCACACACACCGGCCCCTGCTCCTCTCCCCCTCCTCTCTCTCTCCCACACACTGTCACACACACCGGCCCATGCTCATCTCCCCCTCCTCTCTCTCTCCCACACACCGGCCCCTGCTCATCTCCCCCTCCTCTCTCTCTCCCACACACTGTCACACACACCGGCCCATGCTCATCTCCCCCTCCTCTCTCTCTCCCACACACCGGCCCCTGCTCATCTCCCCCTCCTCTCTCTCTCCCACACACTGTCAAATACACCGGCCCCTCCCCTCTCTCTCCCTCCCTCTGTCACACACACCGGCCCCTGCTCATCTCCCCCTCCCTCTGTCACACACACCGGCCCCTGCTCATCTCCCCCTCCTCTCTCTCTCCCACACACTGTCAAATACACCGGCCCCTCCCCTGTCTCTCCCTCCCTCTGTCACACACACCGGCCCCTGCTGATCTCCCCCTCCTCTCTCTCTCCCACACACTGTCACACACCGGCCCCTGCTCATCTCCCCCTCCTCTTTCTCTCCCTCCCTCTGTCACACACACCGACCCCTGCTCATCTCCCCCTCCTCTCTCTCTCCCTCCCTCTGTCACACACACCGGCCCCTGCTCATCTCCCCCTCCTCTCTCTCTCCCTCCCTCTGTCACACACACCGGCCCCTCCCCTCTCTCTCCCTCCTCTCTCTCTCCCTCCCTCTGTCTGTCACACACACTGGCCCCTGCTCCTCTCTCCCAAACAATCTTGGCCTTATTTTTAACTACAGTTGAAGTCAGAAGTTTACATACACCTTAGCCAAATACATTTAAACTCTGTTTTTCACAATTCCTGACATTTAATCCTTGTAAAACTTCCCTGTCTCAGGTCAGTTAGGATCACCACTTTATTTTAAGAATGTGAAATGTCAGAATCATAGTAGAGAGAATGATTTATTTCATCACATTCCCAGTGGGTCAGAAGTTTACATACACTCAATTAGTATTTGGTAGCATTGCCTTTAGAATTGTTTAACTTTGGTTAAACGTTTCGGGTAGCCTTCCACAAGCTTCCCACAATAAGTTGGGTGAATTTTGGCCCATTCCTCCTGACAGAGTTGGTGTAACTGAGTCAGGTTTTTATGCCTCCTTGCTCGCACACGCTTTTTCAGTTCTGCCGACACATTTTCTATAGGATTGAGGTCAGGGCTTTGTGATGGCCACTCCAATACCTTGACTTTGTTGTCCTTAAGCCATTTTGCCACAACTTTGGAAGTATGCTTGGGGTCATTGTTCATTTGGAAGACCCATTTGCAACCAAGCTTTAACTTCCTGACTGAGGTCTTGAGATGTTGCTTCAATATATCCAAATAATTTTCCTTCCTCATGATGCCATCTATTTTGTGAAGTGCACCAGTCCCTCCTGCAGCAGAGCACCCCCACAACATGATGCTGCCACCCCCGTGCTTCACGGTTGGGATGGTGTTCTTCGGCTTGCAAGCCTCCCCCTTTTTCCTCCAAACATAATGATGGTCATTATGGCCAAACAGTTCTATTTTTGTTTCATCAGACCAGAGGACATTTCTCCAAAAAAGTACGATCTTTGTCCCCATGTGCAGTTGCAAACTGTAGTTTTTATGGCGGTTTTGGAGCAGTGGCTTCTTCCTTGCTGAGCTTCCTTTCAGGTTATGTCGATATAGGACTCGTTTTACTGTGGATATAGATACTTTTGTACCTGTTTCCTCCAGCATCTTCACAAGGTCCTTTGCTGTTGTTCTGGGATTGATTTGCACCAAAGGACGTTAATCTCTAGGAGACAGAACGTGTCTCCTTCCTGAGCGGTATGACGGCTGCGTGGTCCCATGGTGTTTATACTTGCGTATTATTGTTTGTACAGATAAACGTGGTAACTTCAGGCATTTGGAAATTGCTCCCAAGGATGAACCAGACTTGTGGAGGTCTACAATTTATTTTCTGAGGACTTCTCTGATTTCTTTTGATTTTCCCATTATGTCAAGCAAAGGGGCACTGAGTTTGAAGGTAGACCTTGAAATACATCCACAGGTACACCTCCAATTGACTCAAATGATGTCAATTAGCCTATCAGAAGCTTCCAAAGCCATGACATAATTTTCTGGAATTTTCCAAGCTGTTCAGTCAACTTAGTGTATGTAAACTTCTGACCCACTGGAATTGTGATACAGCGAATTATAAATGAAATAATCTGTCTGTGAACAATTGTTGGAAAAATTACTTGTTTCATGCACAAAGTAGATGTCCTAACCAACTTGCCAAAACTATAGATTGTTTACAAGAAATTTGTAGAGTGGTTGAAAAACAAGTTTTAATGACTCCAACCTAAGTGGATGTAAACTTCCGACTTCAACTGTAAATGTTGCAATTGCGATTTGACTTGCGATTTAGAGAGAAACATTTGGGCAAACTGTTGGATGGAAATAGAATGACTATTCTAATTCTATAGTTAGAATATAATAGTGGGTTTGTGACGTTATGTAAATATTTCAGAAAAAGTGGGAGAAAACACCTGCAACCTATCCAGAACGCTGCAGCCCACCTGGTTTTCCACCTTCCCAAGTTCAGCCCACCTGGTTTTCCACCTTCCCAAGTTCAGCCCACCTGGTTTTCAACCTTCCCAAGTTCTCCCACCACGCTCCTCTCCACACTCCACTGGCCTCCAGTTGAAGCTCGCATCCACTACAAGACCATGGTGCTAACCTACAGATCAGAAAGAGGAACTGTCCCTCTCTACCTTCAGACTCTGCTCAAACCCCACACCCCAACCCATCCACTACAAGACCATGGTGCTAATCTACAGATCAGAAAGAGGAACTGTCCCTCTCTACCTTCAGGCTCTGCTCAAACCCTACACCCCAACCCGAGCACTACGTTCTGCCACCTCAGGTGTCTTTGGACTGGGCAGCTCCCGCTGAGCCCAGTCCAAGCACTTCCCTGTCCTGGCACCCCAATGGTTCAACCAGCTCCCCCCTGAAGCTAGGACAGCACAGTCCCTGCCCATCTTCAAACATCTTAAATAATCCGCCTCCATGGGATGGTTTTCAATACAGTGATTTTTAAATATTTTTTTAAGTAAATACCTTCAGTCAACTAGTGTAATACATTAGCAGATAATGTTCTTCATTTCACTTGTCATATAATTTTTCATTTTGAAGCTTACTGGTAGGCCCCAGTCACATGGTGTTTGTTAACTTCTTTGGGACTGACGGGCACTATTGAGTAGCTTGGATGAATAAGGTGCCCAGAGTAAACTGCCTGCTACTCAGGCCCAGAAGCTAAGACATGCATATTACTAGTAGATTTGGATAGAAAACACTCTGAAGTTTCTAAAACTGTTTGGATGATGTCTGTGAGTTTAACAGAACTCATATGGCAGGCAAAAACCTGAGAAAAAATCCAACCAGGAAGTGGGAAATCGGAGGTTTGTAGTTTTTCAACTCTTTGCCTATCCAAGATACAGTGTAAGTTTGGTCCGATTGCACCTGGTATTTGGACATAAATTATGGACTTTATCGAACAAAACAAACATTTATTGTGAAACTGGGATACCTGGGAGTCCATTCTGATGAAGAGGTAAGTGAATATTTATAATGCTATTTCTGACTTCTGTTGACTCCACAACATGGCGGTTATCTGTATGGCTTGTTTTTCTGTCTGAGCGCCGTACTCAGATTAAAGCATGGTGTGCTTTTTATTTAAAAAAAAGTTTTAATCTGACACAGCGGTTGCACTAAGGAGAAGTTTATCTATAATTCCAGAGTCTTGCTGTCTAATATTTGTTTTGCTCGTACATCAAACTGTGAGTAGCATTTTTTGAGTTACATGTACAAAGTTATGAGCTGGAATGTTTGGTGTAAAGTTATGAGCTGGAATGTCTGGTATAAAGTTATGAGCTGGAATGTCTAGTGTAAAGTTATGAGCTGGAATGTCTGGTATAGAGTTATGAGCTGGAATGTCTAGTGTAAAGTTATGAGCTGGAATGTCTGGCATAAAGTTATGAGCTGGAATGTCTGGTATAAAGTTATGAGCTGGAATGTCTGGTATAAAGTTATGAGCTGGAATGTCTGTCCTGCACATAGTTTGTCAGAGACTGTCATTTGCTATGAGATTTTACATTACATTGGAATTGCTAATCTTCTAGATTACAGAAGCTCAGTAGGGTATGAAAATAGCGCCCCTAGTGTTCAGTGCCGATTATTACCCAAACATCCAGGGATGGCACAAGGTCGATATGAAGGTGTGACAATCTGGATAGTGTTCAAACCTAATGTACAAGCAACATTTTTTTCTCCAAACCTATCGAAAAAATAATCATGTTATTAGGTCATACACAAGTTTTACTGCACGTGACGTTTCAAACGTATTCTGTCATTACTAAACGTGTAACGTTATTCAAATATTTAAATCGGGTTGTCTTCCTCAACATGAAAGTGGATGATGATGCAATATTTGCGAGAGGGAGGGAATCTGATTTCATTGGTCCTCAACTCACAGCTCAGAGACTTAATTCAGGACGAATGGAGTTATCCCTGAGTTAGCCTGCCTGAGAACAGGTTCGTTCTGAAGGATTCATTGCCATTGAAAATGTACCTGACTGGCTAAAAAATGTGAGCCACTTTCACTGTACCTCTTATCCAGAGTTGAACTCAATAGTTGATCAAAGTTAGCTTGCTAATTTCTCCAACCACGTAATGTAGTATAAGGGCTCTGGCCAACTCATTGTCATGTTTGACAGGACAATTCCATAAGGAACTGACAAGAGAATAAATAGAAACAGACTGGCGAGGAGATGAGAGCAGAGGAGAGAAACCTACCTGTTGCAAGTGAGGAAGTGCTGAAAAACGTCACATTTGGACAGGACCGGGTGACTAGTCATGTGATTCATCCACCATATCAACCCTTTCCTCCTTTTAGAGATGAAGTCCTCTTCAAACCGCCCCGTGGCCTGTTTCTCCGGTATGTGGGGCACCGAGATGACAGGGAACTTCTCCACCAGTCGGGCATAGAGCCAGTCAAAGTGTTTATACCTTCTGTTTACCTGGATCTGTGTGTGGGTGGGCGTCAGCTTGTAGGCAATGTAACTCTTCATCCCTTTAAACTTGGTCTGCTTGGTGGGGTCGTCGATGGTACAGGCGAAGGGGTACGGGTTTTCCTGCCATTCTGGACCGTATTGTCCCGTTACAACACATATCTTATCGCCATCTTTCACAAACCCAGCTGCCTCGCCTAACACGAACGCTTCCCCTCCTGATTTCACAAATGTTGAAAACCTATTGAGGTTTCTACTGACCGTGGCAGAGCTCTTGGCTTGTTGAACGTTGCCACTTCTGGACATAGACGATGTTGACACGCTGTATGTAGACGATCCGTTGCCATCAAAGTCCCCCTGGTGACTTCCCCCAACAACCCCGGGCTCGTCAGCCACCGTCGAGGTGTCATCCCAGTCATCGTCCCAGTCTTCATCGCTGCCCTGGCTGGCTTGGTAACCGCGCTGCTGCTGCGCCGGGGCAGGCGGTGAGGACGCTGTCAACCCAGACGATGTTGATGATTTGGACAAGTTTTCAATTTGATTTAATGTTTTATTTGAGGTGTCCCCGAAATCTCCGGTTGGAATATTGTCGTATCGGGATCCCGGGTAAGTATCCTCTGATGTGCTGTTGTTAAACGTGGACGCGGTCTCGTTATTAAGTATCTCGACGTAGGACGCGGGGAACAGACCTCTCTCGCCTTTGCCGTTGGACCCTTCTAGCCATCCTTCAATGTCCTGTTCGCTGTACAAACTCACTATTTCATGTTCCTTTAATGATATCTCCCCAGTGTTTTCGGAATTGAAGTCGTATAAAGCCCTCGCCTTGAGCGCCATAGTTCAACAAATGACTGTGTAGTGTCTAGCACTCCAATAGCCAGCAAACTATTAACGGGCTAGCATATACAAACTACACTACTTCTGTAGGCACACTCCCTCCTAAATGCCCCTCCTTAAGCGATCTACTTCGCAATCCAGTTGTCTTTTACTACTGTACATTTAAAAATAACAAGTGCAATAAAATCCCGTTATTTCGTCCAAGTCTTCGCCGTTTAAAGTTGAAAGGACTAGTTGCAGTGGTGGCTCCTGTCTCACTCATCACACACTCCCTTCTCGCGTTCAACAACCGCACGTAATCAGGCAGAGTAGATATGGAGGGTGATATGAGACGGAATTAAGTCTAGGCAACCGTACCACCCTGTGGCTGTCGCCTACTATTGAACGTCTGACTGACATGACATAATACCAACGTCTGTGTTGACGCCTGCGTGTTAATGAAAGTCATAAGGTGTGTCTATATTTATATTATTAGTTAAATCTCAACCGTAAATGCTAGAAATGTACATTTTTTTCCCCCGTGTAAAAAACGGAAGGGTATTTTCTCCATTGTAAAGTAATGGAGTTAGGCTAGATTGCTAATGGTTTTACATGTAAGAGAAGGTTATTAAAAATGGCGTTTAAACTTTCTGTACCTTTTTTTTCAACAACATTTTTGGATCCAATTTGTTTTATTTTCTATCAACAAAGAGTCAGATTAGTTCAGGTAATATATGTAAATATGCGATGTCACGATAAAATGTGTTAAGTGTTAATGTTTGTACGAAAATAGCGTTTAACAGTTTACTAGCGTGATGTTAACCAAATGTAGCTTGGCCCCCAGTAAATTACATTTTGTAAAAAAAAAAATTGGGGGAAATTGACATTGATAGTAGAGTGAGTTATATGTAATGTGTAGATGTATGATGACTGCAGATTTGGATTAACGGACCAACGGGTTCTGCCATGGGCAAGTCCCTTGATGGGTTAACGGGTTCTGCCATGGGGAAAGTCCCTTGACGGGTTAACGGGTTCTGCCATGGGGCAAGTCCCTTGACGGGCTAACGGGTTCTGCCATGGGCAAGTCCCTTGACGGGTTAACGGGTTCTGCCATGGGGCAAGTCCCTTGACGGGCTAACGGGTTCTGCCATGGGCAAGTCCCTTGACGGGTTAACGGGTTCTGCCATGGGGCAAGTCCCTTGACGGGTTAACGGGTTCTGCCATGGGCAAGTCCCTTGACGGGTTAACGGGTTCTGCCATGGGGCAAGTCCCTTGACGGGTTAACGGACCAACGGGTTCTGCCATGGGGCAAGTCCCTTGACGGGTACCAGGAATGGTGGGAGGACAATCTGAAAGTATTTATCTTTGCACACAACAGCAGGGTCCAGGCCTCCAGAACACTCCCCCTATCACCTGCTGTACGGACGTCACGTTCTGACCATAGTTCTACCACGCTGCGTATTGGTCTGATCCTTGTTACACCTCTTCAGACGAAGAAGAGGAAGACTGCGGTGACAACGGACCAGAAGCCGCGACTATTTACTGAGCTAAGCAACCCAATTGTGTATAAATGATTGCCTATACTGTAGTATGAAACATTTGTGATTGACTTTGTGTTTTTCTATTGTTGTTTTTGTCTAATATACTTTATTATCACTGATACAAGTTGTTGAACCAGATCAGAATACCTTCGAGGACCATCAATCAATCAATCAAGTTTATTTTATATAGCCCTTCGTACATCAGCTAATATCTCGAAGTGCTGTACAGAAACCCAGCCTAAAACCCCAAACAGCAAGCAATGCAGATGTAGAAGCACGGTGGCTAGGAAAAACTACCTAGAAACCACCTTCAAGCAGCGACTGAGAAGGATGTGGAGGTTTTTGACCAGGTCAAAATGTCTGCTGTTAATTTATTTTCTGTCTTTCCAAGAGATATATAAGAGATGTATTTGTAATAACATAAAATATAACTGCATTTATTTCTATTATTAAATCAAGGTGAGACCGAACATGGAGAAGGTGCCGGAGAAACAGAATGAGAGCCACCGGAGGATAATCAAGGGGACAAAATGTTTTGAACATCCGGACTAATGCCTTGGTTTGGAAGAAAGACAAAAGGAAGGCGAGTCCTGTGACAACTTCCTGCTGTTTCGCTCCTAGCTGGGCTCACCATCTGTTTAAGGAGAATATAAAAATCTCACATTATAACTATTTACATTTTCCTCCTCGTGGTGGACGACATCGCCATGCTGTTAACCCCTGGGCCAGTGTTGGTACTGTTATCTCCAAATAGTCTCAAGGCCAACCGCTGGGTCACGTCAAGGCCAACCGCTGGGTCAAGTCAAGGCCAACCGCTGGGTCACGTCAAGGCCAACCGCTGGGTCACGTCAAGGCCAACCGCTGGGTCACGTCAAGGCCAACCGCTGGGTCACGTCAAGGCCAACCGCTGGGTCACGTCAAGGCCAACCGCTGGGTCACGTGAAGGCCAACCGCTGGGTCACGTCAAGGCCAACCGCTGGGTCACGTCAAGGCCAACCGCTGGGTCACGTCAAGGCCAACCGCTGGGTCACGTGAAGGCCAACCGCTGGGTCACGTCAAGGCCAACCGCTGGGTCACGTCAAGGCCAACCGCTGGGTCACGTCAAGGCCAACCGCTGGGTCACGTCAAGGCCAACCGCTGGGTCACGTCAAGGCCAACCGCTGGGTCACGTCAAGGCCAACCGCTGGGTCACGTCAAGGCCAACCGCTGGGTCACGTCAAGGCCAACCGCTGGGTCACGTCAAGGCCAACCGCTGGGTCACGTCAAGGCCAACCGCTGGGTCACGTGAAGGCCAACCGCTGGGTCACGTCAAGGCCAACCGCTGGGTCACGTCAAGGCCAACCGCTGGGTCACGTCAAGGCCAACCGCTGGGTCACGTGAAGGCCAACCGCTGGGTCACGTCAAGGCCAACCGCTGGGTCACGTTAAGGCCAACCGCTGGGTCACGTCAAGGCCAACCGCTGGGTCACGTCAAGGCCAACCGCTGGGTCACGTCAAGGCCAACCGCTGGGTCACGTCAAGGCCAACCGCTGGGTCACGTCAAGGCCAACCGCTGGGTCACGTCAAGGCCAACCGCTGGGTCACGTCAAGGCCAACCGCTGGGTCACGTCAAGGCCAACCGCTGGGTCACGTCAAGGCCAACCGCTGGGTCACGTCAAGGCCAACCGCTGGGTCACGTCAAGGTCAACCGCTGGGTCACGTCAAGGCCAACCGCTGGGTCACGTTATGTGACCTGGGGCGGCAGGTAGCCTAGTGGTTAGAGTGTTGGGACAGTAACCAAAAAGTTGCTGGATCGAATCCCTGAGTTGACAAGGTAAATATATTGTCGTTCTGCACCTGAACAAGGCAGTTAACCCACTGTTACCCAGAACACTATCATACTGAGCACATAATGTGAGCCGCACAGAGTAGCTAAAAACACGAGCACCGCAAAGACTGACTGCCTGTTGAAAACCAAGTGAAAGGCTGAACCACACAGCACCCACCTACTCTCTATTCCACACACCAGAATTCAGTATCTCAGTCTGTGATGCCATGTGAGTGTTCAATAAAATCTAAAAGTAAATTGATACACATGTACAAAAAAATAAATTAATTTACATTTATATATTTAAATCTAAAATATTGCCAGATTGGTTTTTACAGCTGTTTTCATGAAGGTGTTCATTATTGTAAGTTGTAACGTATCCCTTGATGGTATTTGTTAATTCAACATTATTCATTGTTGTATCGTAGGACGTACAATAGATATATATTCAACCACAAGGGTGTGCTAATGAACTATGATTTGTTTTTGAAAAGTCATAGTAGAGGACTACTAAAATAATATTATTTCAGTGTAAATATGGGAAGACTTGTTTAAAATGAAAACATGCCAGCCAGACAAGCCAGTGTATGAATCAAATGTATTTGCCTATGAATGGAGTGGAAATTAGCTGACTTTTGTGATCTGTAAAGTAAGTCAGATTAATGTGTGGGGGGGGAGCATTGAAATTATATATTTTTTTACCCCGATGCCTGTTTATTCATAAAAAGCAGAAGATGGTAAATAACATTGAATCGCAATGGTTCGTCTATGCAAATTAATAGGAAAATAAATACATTAGCCTACTTGGTAACAAATATGACGTGGGGGAAAAGTCAGGATTCCTAGTCAGGCTATTGTGTGTCAAATCCAGATTAAATATAGGTCTTCATGTGTATCAAATCTGTATGCGATTGTGGACTAAATCAATGACAACCAGCTGAAATGTTCAGGTTTCATCATGATCTGTGATCGAAACAGGCTGGGGTGTTTTCGCTTCTGTTTAGGCTCAGGTGGTTATGCGTAACCACAAAACTTTACTGAAATGAATAGCCTGATTCAATGGGATTCTCCTGAATTAAAAAAAAAGTGTTTATCTGTTAAGCTGTTTGCTCTATGCATAGACCCATACCGATTCTATCTTTTTGGTCTTTTGCTTGTAGGCATAGCCTACAAATAATATTCTAAATTGCGGAGCATTTAATAAACCAATAAACCGACTTTTTGGTCATATCGTGACATCAGTGATTTTCAGGTCAGAGAAAGATGCCAGAGTTTCTGAATTGGAATTCCGAGTTGGACGACGACCGGTCAAAGCAAAAAATGAATCCCAGTCTGAGCTCGTTTTTTCCCGGGCTCCAAGTTGTCTTGAACGCACTGAAGTCGGAAGTCGGAGATTGCCGAGTTCCGAGTTATTTTGAATGCGTCACTAGATACTTCCCTCTACCTCCAACAAACAAACCCTTTTTTGTATTGAGGTGATATGTCTATTTTTAGCTAAATCGACAAATGAAATTGATTAGATTATTCTGGGAATCCATTTCATTTTTTAAAAAATAAAATCATGTACATGTAGACGTTTTTAAGGCGTTCATGGTAAGATCGTTCATAATAAATTTACAAGCAAACTGACACTTGACGTGTCCGTGTCACGTTGCATGACGTGTACACTATGTCTACATGACGTGTACGCATCACGTGACATTCATTTTTTATTTAACCTTTATTTAATTAGCCAAGTCAGTTAAGAACAAATTCTTATTTACAATTACAGCCTACTTGTAAAGCCCCCCCCCTGGCCAAACCCTCCCCTAACCCGGACGACGCTGGGCCAATTGTGCGCCGCCCTATGGGACTCCCGATCACGGCCGGTTGTGATACAGCCCGGGATCGAACCCGGGTCTGTAGTGATGCCTCTAGCACTGCGATGCAGTGCCTTTAGACCGATAACATCTAATAACAATATTTATTCACGTTTTTACGTCTCTTCCGTCAACAATTTCTAAGCAATCTGATAAAATGTGTAAAAACAACATGATCAGTGATGCTGAAAGCCTCATGCTTAACATTCCCATTGTAGTCATAGATATCATACGTTTTCAATGACTGGAGAGGAACTTCCTCTGTCTATTTACCAAATTAAATAAACACTTCATATTTCTGTTCAAATGAAACACATCATTGTTTTAATTGAGGTGAGAGGAGTTGGGAGTAACATTTTAAAGCGAGGAGGGGGGGAAAAAAAAACAACGTATTTTCAGAAAATAGATTTTTAAATATCATTACTGCCGTTATATAATTCGATAACATTAGCACCAACAGCTTTTTATAGCGAAGTAGCGTCAGATAGAAACGTTACAATAACAATGTTTAGAGAAATATTAGAAAATTGAACTTCACACGAAAATAACAGACACAATGAATCAATCAATCACTCATGTTAGTGGTACTGTAGCAGCTGATCTGGCCTCATCCTTACCTGATCAATACAGTAATAATCAACAGTCAATAATCAATAGGGGTCCTCCTCACTGTGTTGTATCCTGACAGGTGTTCTCTGCTTGGATTCCACCACCAGTATCCCATCATGACATAGCAGAGCCCTCAGATCCCCCGCATGCTGTAGTTTCTCAGGCAGTGGGTACTGACGGGTGAAGCTTCGGGTAACAAACCCATGTTCATCCATTCTGGCTCCATGCTGAGCCTTGATCAAGAGCCATCCCTCAAACACCTGAATCATGATATCCTCAGGTCTGAACTGGGACACGTCCAGAAGCACCTGGTAAACAGGCTCAGTCCGCTGGGGCTGGGATGTGGCAGTACCTTCGCAGACCGCTTCTAGCTTCACTACCCCAGGGGCAGGCCTCACTACCCCAGGGCCAGGCTTCACTACCCCAGGGTCGGGGAAGGCAGGCCCGGGTAGGGCGAAAAGGTCATGGTCCTCCACACAGTCGTCCAAGTCCCTTCCTTGGAACAGGGCCTGGTGGCGGACTGGGCTGTTCACCCAGTGGGTTATAGACAGTCCCTCCATGGTTCTGCCTTCCTCCCAGTCCATGTCCCAGAAAGCCCTCTTGTGTTGCTGCTGTGTGGCAGAGAGGAGTGAGCTTCACAGTCGCTCAAATCAAGGATAGAAAAGAAAGTCTCTTTCAAACCAAGGTGCATGAACAACTGAGCAAACGGAATATGAGAAGATATCCAGCAACTCTTGATAGGACACTGGAGGTTTGCTTCCAAAGTAAATCTTCTATTGTTAAAAACTCGTCAGTCAGAAATACTTTTCTATTTTTGTTGCCATTGCAAAGCAGAGGATTGCGATTGGCGGGTCTGTGATCGTGTCGCTCGCAGTCTCTCAGTCTGAAAACCTCTTGTATATCGCTGTGGCAGAGTCACTGAGTTCGATAGTCGGTCCGATGAAATCGAGACGGGCCAGGCCTATATATAGGACAGCGTGTGATAGGTCCGTGGTTGCTCTATCAGACTCCCACGTTGCTGTGGCACGGCAGAGGAGTGAGCTCGACGGACAGTTAGTTGAAATCATGCCAAACCTGTCTATATTAAGGACAGCGTGTGATTCTGGTGGGTGGTGGCCGGGGGGGGGGGCTGGGGGTGGTGGTTTTTGGGGGTGATGGTTTTGGGGGTGGGGCCTGGCGGTGGGGGTTTCTGGGGGGTGGTTTTTAGGGGTGGGGCCTGTCGGTGGGCGTTTCTGGGGGTGGGGCCTGACGGTGGGCGTTTCTGGGGGTGGGCCTCTCAAGTCCTAATAGCGGTGGGAAGGGATCAGACCTGGGTTCAAATTTGTATTTAAAATGTTTCAAACTATTTTCATTTGCTTTAGCCTGGAGTACCAGATGGGTTTGCACTTTTCAAACTATTTTCATTTGGTTCCATTGACCAGGCAAGATCAATCAAGCCCAGATAAAGTATTCATTTCAAAAAGTATTTGAAGCCAGGTCTGGACATAAGAGGGCTGTTATATATGTAGCAGAAGCTAAGATAGCATATTCTATAAACCATTATTTAACCAGGCAAGTCAGTTAGGAACAAATTCTTATTTACAATGACGGCCTAGGAACAGTGGGTTACCTGCCTTGTTCAGTGGGCAGAACGACAGGTTTTTTTTTATAACCTTGTCAGCTCGGGGGATTCCATCTAGCAACCTTTCGGTTATTAGGCCAAAGAGCTAATGTCTCATATGTTTCCTTACACACTTAATATAATAATAAAATGACCATGGTACTGTTCTGAGAGATATGATGGGGATATACACTATGTATACCAAGCATTAGGAACACCTTCCTAAGCCTAATAGGAGTTTTTTAAAAGCATTTGTTGAACTTGCAGCATATTATTGTCTCGCCAAATGAAGTATTTTTTTTGTGTGAAGAATGTACTTGTTTATGTTAATGGAGGCAGCAACATGAGTGTAGATAGTCCTATAAAACCATCTCTCTGGCGCCATGGGAGTTAGAGTTCTACTTTAGGATTCTCTAACCCCCAGCAGAATCTACCGTCCCCCCCCCCAGTCATTCACACCTTTGGCCCGGACCGTTCTGATTGGTTGCCAAGGGTGGTTACTAGGGGGTGGAGTCTTGAGAGCCCTCTGGAAAAGTGTAAGTCCCTCAGTTAATTCAATTAAAATAGATTTATTGGCGTAGGAAACATGTTTACATTGCCAAAACAAATGGAATAGATAATAAATAAAGGTGAAATAAACTATCGGAAATTAACAGTAAAAATTAAAGAAAAGAGACATTTCAAAATGTTAGATTATTATTATGTACAGTGGTGCAACAACGCGTAAATAGTTTAAGTACAAAAGGGAAAATAAATCTGCATAAATATAGGTTGTATTTACAATGGTGTTTGTTCTTCACTGGTTGTCCTCTTGTTGTGGCAACAGGTCACACATCTCGCTACATCTTGCTAACCATGTTGTGCAGCTGCCATGTCAAATAAAATCACATTTTATTGGTCACATACACATGGCTAGCAGATGTTAATGCGAGTGTAGCGAAGTGCTTGTGCTTCTAGTTCCCGACAACACTGTAATATCTAACAAGTAATCTAACAAATTCACAACAACTACTTGATACACACAAGTGTAAAGGGATGAATAAGAATATGTACATATAAATATATGGATGAATGATGGCCTGAACGGTATAGGCCAGATGCAGTAGATGGTATAGAGTACAGTATATACATATGAGATGAGTAATGTAGGGTATGTAAACATGATTAAAGTGGCGTTATTTAAAGTGACTAATGACATCTTTATTAAGTGCATTTATTAAAGTGGTCAGTGATTGGGTCTGTATGTTGACAGCAGTCTCTCTGAGTTAGTGATGGCTGTTTAACAGTCTGATGGTCTTGAGATAGAAGATGTTTTTCAGTCTCTCGTCCCCAGCTTTGATGCACCTGTACTGACCTCACCTTCTGGATGATAGCGGATCTTGAGGATCTTTTTTGGCCTTCCTGTGACATCGGGTGGTGTAGGTGTCCTGGAGGGCAGGTAGTTTGCCCCCGGTGATGCGTTGTGCAGACCTCACCACCCTCTGGACAGCCTTGAGGTTGAGGGCGAAGCTGTTGCCGTACCAGGCGGTGATACAGCCCGACAGGATGCTCTCGATTGTGCATCTGTAAAAGTTTGTGAGTGTTTTAGGTGACAAGCCAAATTTCGTCAGCCTCCTGAGGTTGAAGAGGCTCTGTTGCGCCTTCTTCACCACACTGTCTGTGTGGGTGGACCATTTCAGTTTGTCCATGATGTGTACGCCAAGGATCTTAAAACGTTACACCTTCTCCAATGCAGTCCCTTCAATGTGGATAGGGGGGTGCTCCCTCTGCTGTTTCCTGAAGTCCATAATCAGCTCCTTTGTTTTGTTGACGTTGAGTGTGAGGTTATTTTCCTGACATCACATTCCGAGGGCCCTCACCTCCTCCCTGTAGACTTGTCTCGTCGTTGTTGGTAATCAAGCCCACTACTGTTGTGTCGTCTGCAAACTTGATGATTGAGTTGGAGGCGTGCGTGGCCACGCAGTCATGGGTGAACAGGGAGTACAGGAGGGGGCTGAGCACGCAGCCTTGTGGGGCCCCAGTGTTGAGGATCAGTGAAGTGGAGATGTTGTTTCCTACCCTCACCACCTGGGGGCGGCCCGTCAGAAGGTCCAGGACCCAGTTGCACAGGGCGGGGTCGAGACCCAGGGTCTCGAGCCTAATGACGAGTTTGGAGGGTACTATGGTATTAAATACTGAGCTGTTGTCAATGAACAGCATTCTTACATAGGTATTCCTCTTGTCCAGATGGGTTAGGGCAGTGTGCAGTGTGATGGCGATTGCATCGTCTGTGGACCTATTGGGTCGGTAAGCAAATTGGAGTGGGTCTCGGGTATTAGGTAGGGTGGAGGTGATATGGTCCTTGACTAGTCTCTCAAAGCACTTCATGATGACAGAGGTGAGTGCTACGGGACGATAGTCATTTAGTTCAGTTACCTTTGCTTTGTTCGGTACAGGAACAATGGTGGCCATCTTGAAGCATGTGGGGTCAACAGACTGGGATAGAGAGCGATTGAATATGTCCGTAAACACACCAGCCAGCTGGTCTGCGCATGCTCTGAGGACGCGGCTGGGAATGCCGTCTGGGCCTGCAGCCTTGCGAGGGTTAACACGTTTAAATGTTTTACTCACGTCGGCTGCAGTGAAGGAGAGCCCACAGGCTTTGGTAATGGGCCGTGTCAGTGGCACTGTATTGTCCTCAAAGCGAGCAAAGAAGTTGTTTAATTTGTCTGGGAGCAAGACATCCTGGTCCGCGACGGGGCTGGTTTTCTTTTTGTAATCCGTGATTGACTGTAAACCCTGCCACATACCTCTTGTGTCTGAGCTGTTGAATTGCTCGTGTTTGAGCCGTTGAATTACGACTCTACTTTGTCTCTATACCGACGCTTTGATTGTTTGATTGCCTTGTGGAGGGAATAGCTGCACCGTTTGTATTCGGTCATGTTTCCAGTCGCCTTGCCAATATGGATGGTGTGCTCGCCTTCTGAGTCTGACCAGCAGGCCGCTCCGTCTGCCTCTCCTGCGGCGACCACGTTGTTTTGGGCCTCTGGGATAAGATCACATGTCCAGGGTGGAGGTATGAACAAAGGATCCGCTTCGGGAAGACGTATTCCCGGTGGTAATGTTGGTGGTAAGTTGACGTCACTCTGATATCCAATCGTTCTTCCCGGCTGTATGTAATAACACTTAAGGTTTCCTGGGCTAACAATGTAAGAAATAATACATAAAAAAAAACAAATAACTGCATAGTTTCCTAAGGACCTGAAGCGAGGCAACCATCTCTGACTAGGGTTTCGTTTTAGAGGAGGGGAGGGGAAGGAGAAGAGAGGACATGAAGGGATGTTTATGTTTAATATATTTGTCACTCAAACACCCTCATTAGGATCCAAGACAGACAGACAGACATACAACCAGACAGACAGACAGACAGAGACACAAACACACACGTGAGCAATGAGATATATTATAAAGTATATACTGCCACGTAATTGTTGCCATAAAGAAATGAACATGGCTCTCCTCTCTGAGCCACTGTCCTGTAGATGGCGCTATATAGTCAGGAATGAGCGGTGTGTGTTGACGCTGTTGAAAGGGATGGAGCAGACGGCAGTGGTACATGTTGTTGGTTCCTCAGCGTTGAACGTCTGGTTGTTTCATGTACTGTAGGTCAACTCACTCAGATCAGTCGGAAGAACATCTGTAAGTGTTTTTAAAAGGTATTATTTGGACAATTCTGTGGCATTGTAATATATCGAGAATTCATAGGCTACATCTATAGGGTAAATTACACAATTAAAGAGAACAGTGTGAGATTATATCTCAACGTGGGAAATCATACTACATTCCTGCAGGTCATATAAGGTAAAGGCTAACACATGGCTAACATAAGACATCAAAGAAGAGGATAGTGATGATAGTGTCCCAGGTTCCCTCTCTCTCCTGGTGGAGGATAGTGATGATAGTGGCCCAGTTTCCCTCTCTCTCCTGGTGGAGGATAGTGTCCCAGTTTCCCTCTCTCTCCTGGTGGAGGATAGTGCCCCAGTTTCCCTCTCTCTCCTGGTGGAGGATAGTGGCCCAGTTTCCCTCTCTCTCCTGGTGGAGGATAGTGTCCCAGTTTCCCTCTCTCTCCTGGTGGAGGATAGTGGCCCAGTTTCCCTCTCTCTCCTGGTGGAGGATAGTGATGATAGTGGCCCAGTTTCCCTCTCTCTCCTGGTGGAGGATAGTGCCCCAGTTTCCCTCTCTCTCCTGGTGGAGGATAGTGTCCCAGGTTCCCTCTCTCTCCTGGTGGAGGATAGTGATGATAGTGGCACAGTTTCCCTCTCTCTCCTGGTGGAGGATAGTGATGATAGTGGCCCAGGTTCCCTCTCTCTCCTGGTGGAGGATAGTGATGATAGTGGCCCAGTTTCCCTCTCTCTCCTGGTGGAGGATAGTGAGGATAGTACCCCAGGTTCCCTCTCTCTCCTGGTGGAGGATAGTGATGATAGTGCCCCAGTTTCCCTCTCTCTCCTGGTGGAGGATAGTGATGATAGTGTCCCAGTTTCCCTCTCTCTCCTGGTGGAGGATAGTGAGGATAGTGTCCCAGGTTCCCTCTCTCTCCTGGTGGAGGATAGTGATGATATTGTCCCAGTTTCCCTCTCTCTCCTGGTGGAGGATAGTCTCCCAGTTTCCCTCTCTCTCCTGGTGGAGGATAGTGAGGATAGTGTCCCAGTTTCGCTCTCTCTCCTGGTGGAGGATAGTGTCCCAGTTTCCCTCTCTCTCCTGGTGGAGGATAGTGAGGATAGTGTCCCAGTTTTCCTCTCTCTCCTGGTGGAGGATAGTGAGGATAGTACCCCAGTTTCCCTCTCTCTCCTGGTGGAGGATAGTGAGGATAGTGGCCCAGTTTCCCTCTCTCTCCTGGTGGAGGATAGTGAGGATAGTGTCCCAGTTTTCCTCTCTCTCCTGGTGGAGGATAGTGAGGATAGTACCCCAGTTTCCCTCTCTCTCCTGGTGGAGGATAGTGTCCCAGTTTCCCTCTCTCTCCTGGTGGAGGATAGTGAGGATAGTGTCCCAGTTTTCCTCTCTCTCCTGGTGGAGGATAGTGACCCAGTTTCCTCTCTCTCCTGGTGGAGGATAGTGAGGATAGTGGCCCAGTTTCCCTCTCTCTCCTGGTGGAGGATAGTGTCCCAGTTTCCCTCTCTCTCCTGGTGGAGGATAGTGAGGATAGTGGCCCAGTTTCCCTCTCTCTCCTGGTGGAGGATAGTGTTCCAGTTTCCCTCTCTCTCCTGGTGGAGGATAGTGTCCCAGTTTCCCTCTCTCTCCTGGTGGAGGATAGTGAGGATAGTGGCCCAGTTTCCCTCTCTCTCCTGGTGGAGGATAGTGTCCCAGTTTCCCTCTCTCTCCTGGTGGAGGATAGTGAGGATAGTGTCCCAGTTTCCCTCTCTCTCCTGGTGGAGGATAGTGGCCCAGTTTCCCTCTCTCTCCTGGTGGAGGATAGTGATGATAGTGTCCCAGGTTCCCTCTCTCTCCTGGTGGAGGATAGTGAGGATAGTGGCCCAGTTTCCCTCTCTCTCCTGGTGGAGGATAGTGGCCCAGTTTCCCTCTCTCTCC
Source organism: Salvelinus fontinalis (assembly GCF_029448725.1). Taxonomy (NCBI): domain Eukaryota; kingdom Metazoa; phylum Chordata; class Actinopteri; order Salmoniformes; family Salmonidae; genus Salvelinus; species Salvelinus fontinalis. Next base: position 6,661,816 of record NC_074668.1, on the reverse strand, counting down.
TGGTGGAGGATAGTGAGGATAGTACCCCAGTTTCCCTCTCTCTCCTGGTGGAGGATAGTGATGATAGTGCCCCAGTTTCCCTCTCTCTCCTGGTGGAGGATAGTGAGGATAGTGGCCCAGTTTCCCTCTCTCTCCTGGTGGAGGATAGTGAGGATAGTACCCCAGTTTCCCTCTCTCTCCTGGTGGAGGATAGTGATGATAGTGCCCCAGTTTCCCTCTCTCTCCTGGTGTAGGATAGTGAGGATAGTGGCCCAGTTTCCCTCTCTCTCCTGGTGGAGGATAGTGGCCCAGTTTCCCTCTCTCTCCTGGTGGAGGATAGTGAGGATAGTACGCCAGTTTCCCTCTCTCTCCTGGTGGAGGATAGTGATGATAGTGCCCCAGTTTCCCTCTCTCTCCTGGTGGAGGATAGTGAGGATAGTGCCCCAGTTTCCCTCTCTATCCTGGTGGAGGATAGTGATGATAGTGACCCAGTTTCCCTCTCTCTCCTGGTGGAGGATAGTGGCCCAGTTTCCCTCTCTCTCCTGGTGGAGGATAGTGATGATAGTACCCCAGTTTCCCTCTCTCTCCTGGTGGAGGATAGTGTCCCAGTTTCCCTCTCTCTCCTGGTGGAGGATAGTGATGATAGTGTCCCAGTTTTCCTCTCTCTCCTGGTGGAGGATAGTGTCCCAGTTTCCCTCTCTCTCCTGGTGGAGGATAGTGAGGATAGTACCCCAGTTTCCCTCTCTCTCCTGGTGGAGGATAGTGATGATAGTGCCCCAGTTTCCCTCTCTCTCCTGGTGGAGGATAGTGATGATAGTGTCCCAGTTTCCCTCTCTCTCCTGGTGGAGGATAGTGAGGATAGTGTCCCAGTTTCCCTCTCTCTCCTGGTGGAGGATAGTGTCCCATTTTTTCTCTCTCTCCTGGTGGAGGATAGTGAGGATAGTGCCCCAGTTTCCCTCTCTCTCCTGGTGGAGGATAGTGATGATAGTGTCCCAGTTTCCCTCTCTCTCCTGGTGGAGGATAGTGAGGATAGTGCCCCAGTTTCCCTCTCTCTCCTGGTGGAGGATAGTGATGATAGTGTCCAAGTTTCCCTCTCTCTCCTGGTAGAGGATAGTGTCCCAGTTTCCCTCTCTCTCCTGGTGGAGGATAGTGATGATAGTGCCCCAGTTTCCCTCTCTCTCCTGGTGGAGGATAGTGATGATAGTACCCCAGTTTCCCTCTCTCTCCTGGTGGAGGATAGTGCCCCAGTTTTCCTCTCTCTCCTGGTGGAGGATAGTGATGATAGTACCCCAGTTTCCATCTCTCTCCTGGTGGAGGATAGTGATGATAGTACCCCAGTTTCCCTCTCTCTCCTGGTGGAGGATAGTGATGATAGTGGCCCAGTTTCCCTCTCTCTCCTGGTGGAGGATAGTGCCCCAGTTTTCCTCTCTCTCCTGGTGGAGGATAGTGATGATAGTGACCCAGTTTCCCTCTCCCTCCTGGTGGAGGATACTGATGATAGTGCCCCAGTTTCCCTCTCTCTCCTGGTGGAGGATAGTGATGATAGTGGCCCAGTTTCCCTCTCTCTCCTGGTGGAGGATAGTGCCCCAGTTTTCCTCTCTCTCCTGGTGGAGGATAGTGAGGATAGTGCTCCAGTTTCCATCTCTCTCCTGGTGGAGGATAGTGATGATAGTGCCCCAGTTTCCCTCTCTCTCCTCGCGCTGTGTGTTCATGAAGCACGGTCATTTTCACTCAGATTCAAAGATTCTGACTGTGGTAAAGAACTACACCTGGGAAACATGATAGAAAATAGTGATTATTGCCAATTTAGAGCCAACATTTCATCATCGTCATCATCACCACACCACAGTTTTTCACTGTCTTGCCAACTCCGCCAATAGTGGAAATGACAACACAAACCGATCTGGAACTCAGGCTAGAAACATATCTGAGTCTGGCTACAACATTTCTCCTCTCCTGAAGTCTGCCAGTAACATCCGTTTACCTTGTGTGACTGGAGACTCTGTATTATCCACAGAGGAACACTATCGGAGGAGCCTTTGATAGCTGATTTATATGTGATATGGGACAGACCCCTCTTAGAAGTGGACAGAATAAGTGTCTCTCCCGCCATAGAAACAGGAAAGATACAGAACACGGTGATGTCAACAGTCAACAGTTGTGTCAACAGTGACCTTCATCAAGCACCGAAGTCCAGAGACTGATCAAATCAAATGTATTTAGAAAGCCGCTTCTTGCATCAGCTGATATCTCAAAGTGCTGTACAGAAACCCTCAGCCTAAAACCCCCAAACAGCAAGCAATGCAGGTGTAGAAGCACAGCGGCTAGGAAAAACTCCCTAGAAAGGCCAAAACCTAGGAAGAAACCTAGAGAGGAACCAGGCTATGAGGGGTGGCTAGGAAAAACTCCCTAGAAAGGCGTGGTCCTATGGCTCAGGGCCTGATGACACTAACCGGTCCGAATGACACTGATACCAACTCATTGGGACTCTCAGGAAGTCCTAATATGGTGTTGTGAGCGATAGGCTTACCTCAATGTTGAGTTGGATGCTGTGTTCTGTTCTCTGTTCTGGCATCATGAGGCAGGAAAATTATTTTGATATATTGAAGCAACATCTCAAGACATCAGTCAGGAAGTCAATGCTTGGTCGCAAATGGGTCTTCCAAATGGACAATGACCCCCAAGCATACTTCCAAAGTTGTGGCAAAATGGCTTAAGGACAACAAAGTCAAGGTATTGGAGAGGCCATCACAAAGCCCTGACCTCAATCCTATAGAAAATGTGTGGGCAGAACTGAAAAAGCATGTGGGAACAAGGAGGCCTACAAACCTGACTCAGTTACACCAACTCTGTCAGGAGGAATGGGCCAAAATTCACCCAACTTATTGTGGGAAGCTTGTGGAAGGCTACCCGAAACGTTTGTGTGTTTCTGTGTTTGTGTGTTTCTGTATTTGTTTGTGGGTTGGGTGTTTGTGTTCTTTTGTCCATCTCTGTCCTTCTTGAACCACTCTTGGTTTGGAATAGAGACTGTTTCCATGATCATTTACAATGCTTTGAACCCACACATGACCTCTGAACCCACACATGACCTCTGAACCCACACATGACCTCTGAACCCACACATGACCTCTGAACCCACACATGACCTCTGAACCCACACTTGACCTCTGAACCCACACATGACCTCTGAACCCACACATGACCTCTGAACCCACACATGGCTCTTTTCATGGATAACATAAAATTATGTTAATTATTATGTTGCCATAATTTGAGTATTACATAACTTGTTCGTGTTAGCAATTTTTTAATCCCTATTGGTTTACAAAAACATTGCAATCATTTTGAGACAAAGTCCCTGTTTCCTTCTCGTCTTCCTGGTCCAATTAAGTCAAAGACAAAGTGGGCAAATGATTGATGTTGACTTGCTGACGAAGACACTGCAGTAACTTCATCAGTCTTGCCAGTCTGTGGGTAAGTGGGGTAGTCAGTCAGCAGGTGGCAGTGTTGCCCCACTGCAGTAACTTCATCAGTCTTGCCAGTCTGTGGGTAAGTGGGGTAATCAGTCAGTAGGTGGCAGTGTTGCCCCACTGCAGTTACTTCATCAGTCTTGCCAGTCTGTGGGTAAGTGGGGTAGTCAGTCAGCAGGTGGCAGTGTTGCCCCACTGCAGTAACTTCATCAGTCTTGCCAGTCTGTGGGTAAGTGGGGTAATCAGTCAGTAGGTGGCAGTGTTGCCCCACTGCAGTTACTTCATCAGTCTTGCCAGTCTGTGGTAAGTGGGGTAGTCAGTCAGTAGGTGGCAGTGTTGCCCCACTGCAGTAACTTCATCAGTCTTGCCAGTCTGTGGGTAAGTGGGGTAATCAGTCAGTAGGTGGCAGTGTTGCCCCACTGCAGTTACTTCATCAGTCTTGCCAGTCTGTGGGTAAGTGGGGTAGTCAGTCAGCAGGTGGCAGTGTTGCCCCACTGCAGTAACTTCATCAGTCTTGCCAGTCTGTGGGTAAGTGGGGTAATCAGTCAGTAGGTGGCAGTGTTGCTCAACGATTGACCCGTTGATGGCATCCCGTCTGGTGTGTAGTCGTGTAGTGGTCCTGCTATTGCCTGTTCTCAGATCTGCGTGTGCTATCTAGCCAACTCCCATGGTCATTATCATGCCTGTGTTCAGAAAGCATCTCAGAGTACAAGTGATGATCTAGGATCAGGTCCCCCCCTGTCCATATCATCTTATTCATTATGATCTAGGATCAGGTCCCCCCCTGTCCATATCATCTTATTCATTATGATCTAGGATCAGGTCCTCCCCGTCCATATAGTCACATTCATTATGATCTAGGATCAGGTCCTCCCATGTCCATATAGTCACATTCATTATGATCTAGGATCAGGTCCCCCCCCTGTCCATATAGTCACATTCATTATGATCTAGGATCAGGTCCTCCCATGGCCATATAGTCACATTCATTATGATCTAGGATCAGGTCCTCCCTGTCCATATAGTCATATTCATTATGATCTAGGATCAGGTCCTCCCTGTCCATATAGTCATATTCATTATGATCTAGGATCAGGTCCTCCCCTGTCCATATAGTTATATTCATTATGATCTAAAAGGTGCTGGGGTTGGGGGTTGAATGGTGGTGGGGTTGGGGGTTGTATGGTGGTGGGGTTGGGGGTTGTATGGTGGAGGGGTTGGGGGTTGTATGGTGGTGGGGTTGGGGGTTGTTTGGTGGTGGGGTTGGGGGTTGTATGGTGGTGGGGTTGGGGGTTGTATGGTGGAGAGGTTGGGGGTTGGGGGTTATATGGTGGTGGGGTTGGGGGTTGTATGGTGGTGGGGTTGGGGGTTGTATGGTGGTGGGGTTGGGGGTTGTATGGTGGTGGGGTTGGGGGTTGGGGGTTATATGGTGGTGGGGTTGGGGGTTGGGGGTTATATGGTGGTGGGGTTGGGGGTTATATGGTGGTGGGGTTGGGGGTTGTATGGTGGTGGGGTTGGGGGTTGTATGGTGGTGGGGGTTGGGGGTTGTATGGTGGTGGGGGTTGTGTGGTGGTGGGGTTGGGGGTTGTATGGTGGTGGGGTTGGGGGTTGTATGGTGGTGGGGTTGGGGGGTTATGTGGTGGTGGGGTTGGAGGTTCTATGGCAGCAGGGTTGGGGGTTGTATGGTGGAGGGGTTGGGGGTTGTATGGTGGTGGGGTTGGGGGTTGTATGGTGGAGGGGTTGGGGGTTGTATGGTGGTGGGGTTGGGGGTTGTATGGTGGTGGGGTTGGGGGTTGTATGGTGGTGGGGTTGGGTGTTGTATGGTGGTGGGGTTGGGGGTTGTATGGTGGTGGGGTTGGGGGTTGTATGGTGGAGGGGTTGGGGGTTGTATGGTGGTGGGGTTGGGGGTTGTATGGTGGTGGGGTTGGGGGTTGTATGGTGGTGGGGGTTGTATGGTGGTGGGGTTGGGGGTTGTATGGTGGTGGGGTTGGGGGTTGTATGGTGGTGGGGTTGGGGGTTGTATGGTGGTGGGGTTGGGGGTTGTATGGTGGTGGGGTTGGGGGTTAAATGGTGGTGGGGTTGGGGGTTGTATGGTGGTGGGGTTGGGGGTTGTATGGTGGTGGGGTTGGGGGTTGTATGGTGGTGGGGTTGGGGGATGTATGGTGGTGGGGTTGGGGGGTTGGGGGTTGTATGGTGGAGGGGTTGGGGGTTGTTTGGTGGTGGGGTTGGGGGTTGTATGGTGGTGGGGTTGGGGGTTGTATGGTGGAGGGGTTGGGGGTTGTATGGTGGTGGGGTTGGGGGTTGTATGGTGGTGGGGTTGGGGGTTGTATGGTGGTGGGGTTGGGGGTTAAATGGTGGTGGGGTTGGGGGTTGTATGGTGGTGGGGTTGGGGGTTGTATGGTGGTGGGGTTGGGGGTTGTATGGTGGTGGGGTTGGGGGATGTATGGTGGTGGGGTTGGGGGGTTGGGGGTTGTATGGTGGAGGGGTTGGGGGTTGTATGGTGGTGGGGTTGGGGGGTTATGTGGTGGTGGGGTTGGAGGTTCTATGGCAGCAGGGTTGGGGGTTGTATGGTGGAGGGGTTGGGGGTTGTATGGTGGTGGGGTTGGGGGTTGTATGGTGGTGGGGGTTGTGTGGTGGTGGGGTTGGGGGTTGTATGGTGGTGGGGTTGGGGGTTGTATGGTGGTGGGGTTGGGGGGTTATGTGGTGGTGGGGTTGGAGGTTCTATGGCAGCAGGGTTGGGGGTTGTATGTTGGAGGGGTTGGGGGTTGTATGGTGGTGGGGTTGGGGGTTGTATGGTGGTGGGGTTGGGGGTTGTATGGTGGTGGGGTTGGGGGTTGTATGGTGGTGGGGTTGGGGTTGTATGGTGGAGGGGTTGGGGGTTGTATGGTGGTGGGGTTGGGGGTTGTATGGTGGTGGGGTTGGGGGTTGTATGGTGGTGGGGTTTCGGGTTGTATGGTGGTGGGGGTTGTATGGTGGTGGGGTTGGGGGTTGTATGGTGGTGGGGTTGGGGGTTGTTCATTCATTATGATCTAGGATCAGGTCCCCCCCTGTCCATATAGTCACATTCATTATGATCTAGGATCAGGTCCTCCCTGTCCATATAGTTATATTCATTATGATCTAGGATCAGGTCCTCCCCTGTCCATATTGTCACATTCATTATGATCTAGGATCAGGTCCTCCCCTGTCCATATAGTCACATTCATTATGATCTAGGATCAGGTCCCCCCTGTCCATATCATCTTATTCATTATGATCTAGGATCAGGTCCTCCCTGTCCATATAGTCACATTCATTATGATCTAGGATCAGGTCCCCCATGGCCATATAGTCACATTCATTATGATCTAGGATCAGGTCCCCCATGTCCATATAGTCACATTCATTATGATCTAGGATCAGGTCCTCCCCCGTTCATATAGTCACATTCATTATGATCTAGGATCAGGTCCTCCCCTGTCCATATAGTCATATTCATTATGATCTAGGATCAGGTCCTCTCTGTCCATATAGTCATATTCATTATGATCTAGGATCAGGTCCTCCCTGTCCATATAGTCATATTCATTATGATCTAGGATCAGGTCCTCCCCTGTCCATATAGTTATATTCATTATGATCTAAAAGGTGCTGGGGTTGGGGGTTGTATGGTGGTGGGGTTGGGGGTTATATGGTGGTGGGGTTGGGGGTTGTATGGTGGTGGGGTTGGGGGTTATAGGGTGGTGGGGTTGGGGGTTGTATGGTGGTGAGGTTGGGGGTTGTATGGTGGTGGGGTTGGGGGTTGTATGGTGGTGGGGTTGGGGGTTGTATGGTGGTGGGGTTGGGGGTTGTATGGTGGTGGGGTTGGGGGTTGTATGGTGGTGGGGTTGGGGGTTGTATGGTGGTGGGGTTGGTGTTTCTATGGCAGCAGAGTTGGGAGTTCTATGGCAGCAGAGTTGGGAGTTCTATGGCAGCAGAGTTGGGAGTTCTATGGCAGCAGAGTTGGGAGTTCTATGGCAGCAGAGTTGCTGTTTCTATGGCAGCAGAGTTGGGAGTTCTATGGCAGCAGAGTTGGGAGTTCTATGGCAGCAGAGTTGGGAGTTCCATGGCAGCAGAGTTGGGAGTTCCATGGCAGCAGAGTTGGGAGTTCCATGGCAGCAGAGTTGGTGTTTCTATGGCAGCAGAGTTGGGAGTTCTATGGCAGCAGAGTTGGTGTTTCTATGGCAGCAGAGTTGGGAGTTCTATGGCAGCATAGTTGGTGTTTCTATGGCAGCAGAGTTGGGAGTTCTATGGCAGCAGAGTTGGGAGTTCTATGGCAGCAGAGTTGGTGTTTCTATGGCAGCAGAGTTGGGAGTTCTATGGCAGCAGAGTTTGGAGTTCTATGGCAGCAGAGTTGGTGTTTCTATGGCAGCAGAGTTGGGAGTTCTATGGCAGCAGAGTTGGGAGTTCTATGGCAGCAGAGTTTGGAGTTCTATGGCAGCAGAGTTGGGGTTTCTATGGCAGCAGAGTTGCTGTTTCTATGGCAGCAGAGTTGGGAGTTCCATGGCAGCAGAGTTGGGAGTTCCATGGCAGCAGAGTTGGGAGTTCCATGGCAGCAGAGTTGGTGTTTCTATGGCAGCAGGGTTGGGGGTTGTATGGTGGAGGGGTTGGGGGTTGTATGGTGGTGGGGTTGGGGGTTGTATGGTGGTGGGGTTGGGGGTTGTATGGTGGTGGGGTTGGGGGTTGTATGGTGGTGGGGTTGGGGGTTAAATGGTGGTGGGGTTGGGGGTTGTATGGTGGTGGGGTTGGGGGTTGTATGGTGGTGGGGTTGGGGGTTGTATGGTGGTGGGGTTGGGGGATGTATGGTGGTGGGGTTGGGGGGTTGGGGGTTGTATGGTGGAGGGGTTGGGGGTTGTATGGTGGTGGGGTTGGGGGGTTATGTGGTGGTGGGGTTGGAGGTTCTATGGCAGCAGGGTTGGGGGTTGTATGGTGGAGGGGTTGGGGGTTGTATGGTGGTGGGGTTGGGGGTTGTATGGTGGTGGGGGTTGTGTGGTGGTGGGGTTGGGGGTTGTATGGTGGTGGGGTTGGGGGTTGTATGGTGGTGGGGTTGGGGGGTTATGTGGTGGTGGGGTTGGAGGTTCTATGGCAGCAGGGTTGGGGGTTGTATGTTGGAGGGGTTGGGGGTTGTATGGTGGTGGGGTTGGGGGTTGTATGGTGGTGGGGTTGGGGGTTGTATGGTGGTGGGGTTGGGGGTTGTATGGTGGTGGGGTTGGGGGTTGTATGGTGGAGGGGTTGGGGGTTGTATGGTGGTGGGGTTGGGGGTTGTATGGTGGTGGGGTTGGGGGTTGTATGGTGGTGGGATTTCGGGTTGTATGGTGGTGGGGGTTGTATGGTGGTGGGGTTGGGGGTTGTATGGTGGTGGGGTTGGGGGTTGTTCATTCATTATGATCTAGGATCAGGTCCCCCCCTGTCCATATCATCTTATTCATTATGATCTAGGATCAGGTCCTCCCTGTCCATATAGTCACATTCATTATGATCTAGGATCAGGTCCTCCCTGTCCATATAGTTATATTCATTATGATCTAGGATCAGGTCCTCCCCTGTCCATATAGTCACATTCATTATGATCTAGGATCAGGTCCTCCCCTGTCCATATAGTCACATTCATTATGATCTAGGATCAGGTCCCCCCTGTCCATATCATCTTATTCATTATGATCTAGGATCAGGTCCTCCCTGTCCATATAGTCACATTCATTATGATCTAGGATCAGGTCCCCCATGGCCATATAGTCACATTCATTATGATCTAGGATCAGGTCCCCCATGTCCATATAGTCACATTCATTATGATCTAGGATCAGGTCCTCCCCCGTTCATATAGTCACATTCATTATGATCTAGGATCAGGTCCTCCCCTGTCCATATAGTCATATTCATTATGATCTAGGATCAGGTCCTCTCTGTCCATATAGTCATATTCATTATGATCTAGGATCAGGTCCTCCCTGTCCATATAGTCATATTCATTATGATCTAGGATCAGGTCCTCCCCTGTCCATATAGTTATATTCATTATGATCTAAAAGGTGCTGGGGTTGGGGGTTGTATGGTGGTGGGGTTGGGGGTTATATGGTGGTGGGGTTGGGGGTTGTATGGTGGTGGGGTTGGGGGTTATAGGGTGGTGGGGTTGGGGGTTGTATGGTGGTGAGGTTGGGGGTTGTATGGTGGTGGGGTTGGGGGTTGTATGGTGGTGGGGTTGGGGGTTGTATGGTGGTGGGGTTGGGGGTTGTATGGTGGTGGGGTTGGGGGTTGTATGGTGGTGGGGTTGGGGGTTGTATGGTGGTGGGGTTGGTGTTTCTATGGCAGCAGAGTTGGGAGTTCTATGGCAGCAGAGTTGGGAGTTCTATGGCAGCAGAGTTGCTGTTTCTATGGCAGCAGAGTTGGGAGTTCTATGGCAGCAGAGTTGGGAGTTCTATGGCAGCAGAGTTGGGAGTTCTATGGCAGCAGAGTTGGGAGTTCTATGGCAGCAGAGTTGCTGTTTCTATGGCAGCAGAGTTGGGAGTTCTATGGCAGCAGAGTTGGGAGTTCTATGGCAGCAGAGTTGGGAGTTCCATGGCAGCAGAGTTGGGAGTTCCATGGCAGCAGAGTTGGTGTTTCTATGGCAGCAGAGTCGGGAGTTCTATGGCAGCAGAGTTGGGAGTTCTATGGCAGCAGAGTTGGGAGTTCTATGGCAGCAGAGTTGGTGTTTCTATGGCAGCAGAGTTGGGAGTTCTATGGCAGCAGAGTTGGGAGTTCTATGGCAGCAGAGTTGGGAGTTCCATGGCAGCAGAGTTGGGAGTTCCATGGCAGCAGAGTTGGTGTTTCTATGGCAGCAGAGTCGGGAGTTCTATGGCAGCAGAGTCGGGAGTTCTATGGCAGCAGAGTTGGGAGTTCCATGGCAGCAGAGTTGGTGTTTCTATGGCAGCAGAGTTGGGAGTTCTATGGCAGCAGAGTTGGTGTTTCTATGGCAGCAGAGTTGGGAGTTCTATGGCAGCATAGTTGGTGTTTCTATGGCAGCAGAGTTGGGAGTTCTATGGCAGCAGAGTTGGGAGTTCTATGGCAGCAGAGTTGGTGTTTCTATGGCAGCAGAGTTGGGAGTTCTATGGCAGCAGAGTTTGGAGTTCTATGGCAGCAGAGTTGGTGTTTCTATGGCAGCAGAGTTGGGAGTTCTATGGCAGCAGAGTTTGGAGTTCTATGGCAGCAGAGTTGGGGTTTCTATGGCAGCAGAGTTGCTGTTTCTATGGCAGCAGAGTTGGGAGTTCCATGGCAGCAGAGTTGGGAGTTCCATGGCAGCAGAGTTGGGAGTTCCATGGCAGCAGAGTTGGTGTTTCTATGGCAGCAGAGTTGGGAGTTCTATGGCAGCAGAGTTGGTGTTTCTATGGCAGCAGAGTTGGGAGTTCTATGGCAGCATAGTTGGTGTTTCTATGGCAGCAGAGTTGGGAGTTCTATGGCAGCAGAGTTGGGAGTTCTATGGCAGCAGAGTTGGTGTTTCTATGGCAGCAGAGTTGGGAGTTCTATGGCAGCAGAGTTTGGAGTTCTATGGCAGCAGAGTTGGTGTTTCTATGGCAGCAGAGTTGGTGTTTCTATGGCAGCAGAGTTGGGGTTTCTATGGCAGCAGAGTTGTGAGTTCTATGGCAGCAGAGTTGTGAGTTCTATGGCAGCAGAGTTGGTGTTTCTATTGCAGCAGAGTTGGGGTTTCTATGGCAGCAGAGTTGGTGTTTCTATGGCAGCAGAGTTTGGAGTTCTATGGCAGCAGAGTTGGTGTTTCTATGGCAGCATAGTTTGTGTTTCTATTGCAGCAGAGTTGGTGTTTCTATTGCAGCAGAGTTAGTAGTTCTATGGCAGCAGAGTTGGGAGTTCTATGGCAGCAGAGTTGGTGTTTCTATGGCAGCAGAGTTGGTGTTTCTATGGCAGCAGAGTTGGTGTTTCTATGGCAGCAGAGTTGTGAGTTCTATGGCAGCAGAGTTGGTGTTTCTATTGCAGCAGAGTTGGTGTTTCTATGGCAGCAGAGTTGGTGTTTCTATGGCAGCAGAGTTGGTGTTTCTATGGCAGCAGAGTTGGGGTGTCTATGGCAGCAGAGTTGGGGTTTCTATGGCAGCAGAGTTGGGGTTTCTATGGCAGCAGAGTTGGGGTTTCTATGGCAGCAGAGTTGGGGTTTCTATGGCAGCAGAGTTGGGAGTTCTATGGCAGCAGAGTTGGTGTTTCTATGGCAGCAGAGTTGGGAGTTCTATGGCAGCAGAGTTGTGAGTTCTATGGCAGCAGAGTTGGTGTTTCTATGGCAGCAGAGTTGGGAGTTCTATGGCAGCAGAGTTGTGAGTTCTATGGCAGCAGAGTTGGGAGTTCTATGGCAGCAGAGTTGTGAGTTCTATGGCAGCAGAGTTGGTGTTTCTATGGCAGCAGAGTTGGGAGTTCTATGGCAGCAGAGTTGTGAGTTCTATGGCAGCAGAGTTGTGAGTTCTATGGCAGCAGAGTTTGGAGTTCTATGGCAGCAGAGTTGGGAGTTCTATGGCAGCAGAGTTGGGAGTTCTATGGCAGCAGAGTTGGTGTTTCTATGGCAGCAGAGTTGGTGTTTCTATGGCAGCAGAGTTGGTGTTTCTATGGCAGCAGAGTTGGTGTTTCTATGGCAGCAGAGTTGTGAGTTCTATGGCAGCAGAGTTGGTGTTTCTATTGCAGCAGAGTTGGTGTTTCTATGGCAGCAGAGTTGTGAGTTCTATGGCAGCAGAGTTGGTGTTTCTATGGCAGCAGAGTTGGGGTTTCTATGGCAGCAGAGTTGGGAGTTCTATGGCAGCAGAGTTGGGATTTCTATGGCAGCAGAGTTGTTCTTTCTATGGCAGCAGAGTTGGGGTTTCTATGGCAGCACAGTTGGGAGTTCTATGGCAGCAGAGTTGGGAGTTCTATGGCAGCAGAGTTGGGAGTTCTATGGCAGCAGAGTTGGGAGTTCTATGGCAGCACAGTTGGGAGTTCTATGGCAGCAGAGTTGGGAGTTCTATGGCAGCAGAGTTGGGAGTTCTATGGCAGCAGAGTTGGGAGTTCTATGGCAGCAGAGTTGGTGTTTCTATGGCAGCAGAGTTGGTGTTTCTATGGCAGCAGAGTTGGTGTTTCTATGGCAGCAGAGTTGGTGTTTCTATGGCAGCAGAGTTGTGAGTTCTATGGCAGCAGAGTTGGTGTTTCTATTGCAGCAGAGTTGGTGTTTCTATGGCAGCAGAGTTGTGAGTTCTATGGCAGCAGAGTTGGTGTTTCTATGGCAGCAGAGTTGGGGTTTCTATGGCAGCAGAGTTGGGAGTTCTATGGCAGCAGAGTTGGGATTTCTATGGCAGCAGAGTTGTTCTTTCTATGGCAGCAGAGTTGGGGTTTCTATGGCAGCACAGTTGGGAGTTCTATGGCAGCAGAGTTGGGGTTTCTATGGCAGCACAGTTGGGAGTTCTATGGCAGCAGAGTTGGGAGTTCTATAGCAGTAGAGTTGTGAGTTCCATGGCAGCGGAGTTGGTGTTTCTATGGCAGCAGAGTTGGGAGTTCTATGGCAGCAGAGTTGGTGTTTCTATGGCAGCAGAGTTGTGGTTTCTATGGCAGCAGAGTTGGTGTTTCTATGGCAGCAGAGTTGGTGTTTCTATGGCAGCAGAGTTGCTGTTTCTATGGCAGCAGAGTTGGGAGTTCTATGGCAGCAGAGTTGGGAGTTCTATGGCAGCAGAGTTGCTGTTTCTATGGCAGCAGAGTTGCTGTTTCTATGGCAGCAGAGTTGCTGTTTCTATGGCAGCAGAGTTGCTGTTTCTATGGCAGCAGAGTTGCTGTTTCTATGGCAGCAGAGTTGGGATTTCTATAGCAGCAGAGTTTGGAGTTCTATGGCAGCAGAGTTGGGAGTTCTATGGCAGCAGAGTTGGGATTTCTATAGCAGCAGAGTTTGGAGTTCTATGGCAGCAGAGTTGGGAGTTCTATGGCAGCAGAGTTGGGAGTTCCATGGCAGCAGAGTTGGTGTTTCTATGGCAGCAGAGTTGTGGTTTCTATGGCAGCAGAGTTGGGAGTTCTATGGCAGCAGAGTTGCTGTTTCTATGGCAGCAGAGTTGTGAGTTCTATGGCAGCAGAGTTGGTGTTTCTATGGCAGCAGAGTTGGTGTTTCTATGGCAGCAGAGTTGGTGTTTCTATGGCAGCAGAGTTGGGGTTTCTATGGCAGCAGATTTGGGAGTTCTATGGCAGCAGAGTTGGGAGTTCTATGGCAGCAGAGTTGCTGTTTCTATGGCAGCAGAGTTGGGAGTTCTATGGCAGCAGATTTGCTGTTTCTATGGCAGCAGAGTTGCTGTTTCTATGGCAGCAGAGTTGGGATTTCTATAGCAGCAGAGTTTTGAGTTCTATGGCAGCAGAGTTGGGAGTTCTATGGCAGCAGAGTTGGGAGTTCTATGGCAGCAGAGTTGTGGTTTCTATGGCAGCAGAGTTGTGGTCTCTATGGCAGCAGAGTTGGGAGTTCTATGGCAGCAGAGTTGTGAGTTCTATGGCAGCAGAGTTGGTGTTTCTATGGCAGCAGAGTTGGTGTTTCTATGGCAGCAGAGTTGGTGTTTCTATGGCAGCAGAGTTGGGGTTTCTATGGCAGCAGAGTTGGGAGTTCTATGGCAGCAGAGTTGGGAGTTCTATGGCAGCAGAGTTGGGAGTTCTATGGCAGCAGAGTTGCTGTTTCTATGGCAGCAGAGTTGGGAGTTCTATGGCAGCAGAGTTGCTTTTTCTATGGCAGCAGAGTTGCTGTTTCTATGGCAGCAGAGTTGGGATTTCTATAGCAGCAGAGTTTGGAATTCTATGGCAGCAGAGTTGCTGTTTCTATGGCAGCAGAGTTGCTGTTTCTATGGCAGCAGAGTTGCTGTTTCTATGGCAGCAGAGTTGCTGTTTCTATGGCAGCAGAGTTGCTGTTTCTATGGCAGCAGAGTTGCTGTTTCTATGGCAGCAGAGTTGCTGTTTCTATGGCAGCAGAGTTGTGGGTTCTATGGCAGCAGAGTTGGTGTTTCTATGGCAGCGGAGTTGGGGTTTCTATGGCAGCGGAGTTGGGGTTTCTATGGCAGCAGAGTTGGGGTTTCTATGGCAGCAGAGTTAGGGGTTCCGGCTACAGAATGACCCATGATCTCAGGCAGCAGAGCAGATGTTAGACATGGCGCTTGGCGTCTGGTCCCGGGGCCCAACGGTCCGTATCTCTGGAAGCTGTTGACTAATCACATCCTTCTCCTTGTAAAAACTGGGATAATTAGAAAATGGACATGGTCATTGTGTGTAAATATTAAATATCACGATGGTATCTTTCCCCCCATGTGATCTATCCTCCAGATAGCTTGTTCCATGCAGAGAAACACAAATATTTGCCTGCCTCGGCTGCACGCTCTCTGTTACACTCTCTGGGTCGTCTGAGGACAAGGATTCTGAATCAAAACATTAGAGGTCCGTCAGAAATGTAACGCTGCCTCGAAACTGCAGTCGACATGATGTAACTATCAACCAACCCAATTTTCCCAGTGAAAATGAAAAGAGAATGTATCTGCAGCAGATCAGCAGGGAAGATCTTTGACGTACATAGATAATCTGTTTTTAATCAAACGTTCAAGGAGAGGACCTCTCCTCTCAGTGGTGTAAGAGGTTGTGTCCTGACAGTTTAAACCAGAACTGTCTTATTATATTGAACCATTTATCAGATCTTTGTGTAATAGCTAGCAGAATATCCAATATGGGTAAAGAATATGGGCATTTTATTATAAGGAGACAATAAAATGCCACAGCTACATATTACCTGGCTAAAGATAGGATCTACACATATGGAGCTAAGTTCTTACAGGAAGTAGAGGACAGGAAAACTACAAGTAGAGGATGCAAAAACTACAAGTAGAGGACAGGAAAACTACACGTAGAGGACAGGAAAACTACAAGTAGAGGACAGGAAAACTACAAGTAGAGGACAGGAAAACTACAAGTAGAGGACGCAAAAACTACAAGTAGAGGACGCAAAAACTACAAGTAGACAGGGGCGAAAATCTGAGATCAACCTTGGAGGGGACAATTACATTAAATTTTCTCAAGAGCAATTCCTGAGGGGGACACCAAAAGTAGTGCTGTAACACATAGCATACGTTGTTAAATGTATATTGAGGAACCATAATTCCTACAACTGGATAATTGATAGGTACAGTAGTTAACTGAAGGGTTTTCCCAACTTGTTCAAATGTTTAAATCATTATAATTCTACTACTAATAATAGTTATAGCAGTGCTCCTTACCAGTCCAGTATGTATGCAGGTATTCGTACTTACAACCAGCAATATCAAGAAAGGTCAGTAGGTGACAATGGTACTGTACACTGTATGGGTGTAGTTTTCATAAATACAATGAACATGGTGTGATCACATCTAAAAGAATCTCCATTGAGAACCATCACAAAGTTGGTCTCCGTATTGAATTGACCTTTTAATTGGACTTTTTCTGATACATTTATATAGTCATTAAATATGTCCACCTGGCCTGAGTCTACAATATCTTTGCAAGAACAAAAAGCTTAAAATAAGTAGTTCTAAAAGCAAAATAACTACTTCAATGAAAAACCCAAATAAATCAAACAAAATATCCTTCAGTGTCTCAACTCAGCCAGTGTCTCAACTCAGCCAGTGTCTCAACTCAGCCAGTGTCTCAACTCTTCAAACAGCAGCTATGGACAAGTATGTCGCACAAAGTAGGCCATTTTAAATAGAATAACATGAAATAAATCATTTGTAAGTGTCCTGAAAACTACTAAACAAAAGAACAAATATCAATTACACCAGGGGTTCTCAAACAGGGGTCCATGGACTAATTGCAAGGGGTCCGTGAAATAAAAAAGTGTAATGAATGTAGTCAGTACCACAAGGTTTCCAGTAAGTTTACATATAATATAGAGGGGGTGGAGGTCCCTGAGGACTGCTCAAAACCTTGCCTGCCTTGCCTCAAAATATGCAGGGGTTCCAGTACCCCAAAAAGGTTGAGAACCACTGCTATACACACTACTGAACAAAAGAACCGAGCATATGTTTGCGGGTTTCCTCAACAACACATCAGTTGGCACTTTCGCAATGCCCTCGCCTGTTGTCTCCGACACCCTGTATAGCCCAATAAACTCCTTGTGAGGGACATGGTCATGGTCAACATAACGCAGACAGACACTCCCCTGTTCAGCACCAGAGACATCTTGAGTACCATCAACAATTAATGAAAATTGTACAATCGGAAGAGACCTAATCTCAGCTGCAATGCCTCGAATGACTATTGGCCATGATGTTCAGAATTTCATTCTGTGCTTTGGGGCCTGTGTACATTGTGGTACGCTCTGTTAACCACTTCAGTAAAATGGGATCATCCTCTTCTGCCCTAAGTTTCAAAATCTGGTATAAATTCCCACTGTCATCCGTGTGGCCTCTAAAGGCTTGTCCCTGTCTTACTACATGCCGCACCGAACTAACAATTTTCATCAAGCAATGCCTTGCGTCATCCAGCTGTTTAACCCACGCGCTGGACATAACTGGACACTGATTGGATTTAGCTGGTGTGCTGTTACAATTACAAAGTGGCGGTGGGTTTGGCAATTTTGATGTGCTGTGAATTTTTCAATGCCTTTTCTCCAGTTCCTAAATCCTGCACTAATGAAGGCAGCATCAGCTCTTTGGCCAAAAGATGGCTGGCTTGAAAACCCTTGGCTACAGTGAAAACACAACACTCCTTTTATTGATGGATTATAATGTAGCCAGGGGAAATCGCGAAACCATCTCTCTTGAAACGTCAACACTCTGTTGGCAAGAGTTTGCGGTTCTATAAATTGTGGGTGTGGCTGATATGGTTTTGTGCCATCACTGTGGTAACTGGACAATGCTGTGCCACTGTCCCCTATACTGGTGCTGCTGGCAACAAGGGTGACACTTGGTCCTGCCGTGGCTGTGACACTGTCCTCTGAAGTCTCTCTCCCTGGCTCTTTCCCTTTCACCACCCTAACTGACTCAGTCTGTCTCCTAGAAAATAAATAAGGTGTTTGCCGTACTCCTAACTACCGGTACCCAAAACTACACAATTAATCACAACAGCAATACCATTGCCGTAAACAAATCTTAGTTTAGTCACCAGTTTAAGTTGAGAGTGGGTATCCATGGCATTTTCCAATTATGTCCCTATTTTACAAGTCAAAAAAATTGAGAACCTTTCATAATGTTGCCAAACAAAGACTCAACAAACTTACCTGAGACTCCCTGGCTCTGCCAGTCTGTCCCCAGCTCTGCTGTCTGTGTGCCATCTGTTGCCTGCTCTGCCTAATGACATCATTGTGAAACATTTCCATTAGCATTTCACTTCTTTCTTATGAACATTTTATTAACTAGTCTTTGAGATTTTAGGATACTAGAGTTCTTACTATGCGTTTTGGTGTACTGACAAATACTCTGATGTCCGTCTTCTTACTTTTTTCTGCCATTTTTCTACCTGGCTGGCTGGCTGGCCTAGCTGCACACACACACATTTACACAACACATGCTGCAACCTTTTTTAATTTAAATAGTTTGTTTCATATTGGCTGGCTTCCAACAATAGCTGAATTTGTAAAGCTAGCGAGCACCAATTCCGTTTCTGTGTGTTTGCTATAATCTTTGCTACCTGGTTAAATAAAGGTGAAATAAAATAAAATAAAAAAAGTTCACTAGCGACAATTTATCTTTTGCAACGAGACCATTATATATATTTAAGACAATGGTAGAAGAGAGTGTAGTTCTGTTCTGTTCAGTTTGGACTTCAGTTTATTGCTAACCTTATCACAGGGACGTCGAAGCACTACAGCTGCATGCTGATCTTGGAATAAACTGACGATAGCAAAGATTCCATCTTTGACGACGCCACATAAATGGAATAGGTACTAGCTAGCTTGATAGTTAATGTTTGCTTTAGTTTGCGCGCTAGCTCTGCAAATTCCCCTAGTGTGTGAACCCTGCCAACATAAAAATAAATAAATAACATTGCTATGGACCTGCTATGGATTGACTGGATTAACCTCACGTCAGTTACGTACATGTGCCTTTCGGACAGTAGATACGAACCCTTTATTACCTTGCCAGCTAAAGAACTGGCAGTGGATCAAACCATTGTGAGGCAAAGAGCGGGGGGGGGGGTCGCAATCTTTTGAAATTTAAATGCGCTATTAAGTGTCTATAATCAGCACAAGTGCTTTCATTGCGTATTATTAATATTATTGAAATTACATAGTTATGTTTACAGTGATATATTGGGGGGGACAAATCATATTTTTCCCAAGATGGGGGGGTCGTGTCCCCCCCGTCCCCCCTGGGATTTCCGCCTATGCAAGTAGAGGACAGGAAAACTACAAGTAGAGGACAGAAAAAATACAAGTAGAAGACCGGAGAAACTACTTTAATAAACAACATGGGGGAAAAAATGTAGGTATGTGATTTCAATTGTTTATTCAACAAGACCGTACCAATTTCAAGCTTATCTTTCTAAAATATAAACAGTTAATTCAGAATATTAAGGCAAGTTAGCTGGCTAAGACATTGATCCTGCATTGCAGTATAACCTTCTGTAGGACACAGACATATGGTCCCTGCCCAAGTAGTATAGGATAAACTAACCCTGGTAGGATAAACTAACCCTAACCCTGGTAGGATAAAATAACACCAACCCTGGTATTATAGGATAAACTAACCCTAACCCTGGTAGGATAGGAAAAACTAACCCTAACCTTGGTAGGATAACTAACCCTAACCCTGGTAGGATAAACTAACCCTAACCCTGGTAGTATAGGATAAACTAACCCTAACCCTGGTAGGATAGGATAAACTAACCCTGGTAGTATCGGATAAACTAACCCTAATCCTGGTAGGATAAACTAACCCTGGTAGGATAAACTAACCCTAACCCTGGAAGGAAAAACTAACCCTAACCCTGGTAGGATAAACTAACCCTGGTAGTATAGGATAAACTAACCCTAACCCTGGTAGTATAGGATAAACTAACCCTAACCCTGGTAGTATAGGATAAACTAACCCTAACCCTGGTAGTATGGGATAAACTAACCCTGGTAGGATAAACTAACCCTACCCCCGGTAGGATAAACTAACCCTAACCCTGGTAGTATAGGATAAACTAACCCTAACCCTGGTAGGATAAACTAACCCTAACCCTGTTAGTATAGGATAAACTAACCCTAACCCTGGTAGTATAAACT
This sequence comes from Salvelinus fontinalis, assembly GCF_029448725.1. Taxonomy (NCBI): domain Eukaryota; kingdom Metazoa; phylum Chordata; class Actinopteri; order Salmoniformes; family Salmonidae; genus Salvelinus; species Salvelinus fontinalis. The sequence goes on along the minus strand of NC_074668.1, from coordinate 6,642,151 downwards.
AACCCTAACCCTGGTAGTATAGGATAAACTAAACCTAACCCTGGTAGTAGAGGATAAACTAACCCTAACCCTGGTAGTATAGGATAAACTAACCCTAACCCTGGTAGGATAAACTAACCCTGGTAGGATAGGATAAACTAACCCTAACCCTGGTAGTAGAGGATAAACTAACCCTGGTAGGATAACTAACACTAACCCTGGTAGTACAGAATAAACTAACCCTAACCCTGGTAGTAGAGGATAAACTAACCCTGGTAGTGTAGGATAAACTAACCCTAACCCTGGTAGTATAGGATAAACTAACCCTAACCCTGGTAGTATAGGATAAACTAACCCTGGTAGGATAAACTAACCCAACCCTGGTAGGATAGGATAAACTAACCCTGGTAGGATAAACTAACCCTAACCCTGTTAGGATAAACTAACCCTGGTAGGATAAACTAACCCTGGTAGGATAAACTAACCCTAACCCTGGTAGGATAAACTAACCCTGGTAGGATAAACTAACCCTGGTAGGATAAACTAACCCTGGTAGGATATACTAACCCTGTTAGGATAAACTAACCAGGCTTAGGTGCTGAGCGCTTTGGAGCAGGCTTTCATCAAAGAATCTCTCTGTACGTTCCGTTCATCTTTACCTTGATCCTGACTAGTCTCCCAGTCCCTGCCGCTGAATAACATCCCCACAGCATGATGCTGCCACCACCATGCTTCACTGTACGGATGGTGCCAAATTTCCTCCATACGTGACGCTTGGCATTCAGGCCAAAGAGTTCAATCTTGGATTCATCAGACCAGAGAATCTTGTTTCTCATGGTCTGAGAATCCTTTAGGTGTCATTTGTAAAACTCCAAGCTGGCTGTCATGTGCTTTTTTTTACTGAGGAGTGGCTTCCCTCTGGCCACTCCACCATAAAGGCCTGATTGATGGAGTGCTGCAGAGATGGTTGTCCTTCTGGAAGGTTCTCCCATCTCCACAGAGGAACACTAGAGCTCGGTCAGAGTGACCATCAGGTTCTTGGTCACCTCTCCGACCAAGGCCCTTCTCCCCCGATTGCTCAGTGGTTCCAAACTTCTTCCATTTAAGAATGATGGAGGCCACTGTGTTCTTAGGGACCTTCAATGCTGCAGAAATGTTCTGGTACCCTTCCCTAGATCTGTGCCTCGGCACTGTCTCTGAGCTCTACGGATAATTATTTAGACCTCATGGCTTGTGACCTTATATAGACAAGTGTGTGCCTTTTCAAATCATGTCAAAATCAACTGAACTTACCAATCAAGTTGTAGAAACATCTCAAGGATGAGCAATGGAAACAGGATGCACCTGAACCTGTTTTGTTATCATTATGGGGTATTGTGTGTAGATTGATGAGGAACAATTATAATTTAATCCATTTTAGAATTAGGCTGTAATGTAACAAATGTGGGAATTTTTTATTTATTTATTTATTTATTTATTTCACCTTTAATTAACCAGGTAGGCAAATTGAGAACACGTTCTCATTTACAATTGCGAACTGGCAAGATAAAGCAAAGCAGTTCGACACAAACAACAACACATAGTTACACATGGAGTAAAACAAACATACAGTCAATAATACAGTGAAAAAAAAGTCTATATACAATATGAGCAAGTGAGGTGAGATAAGGGAGGTGAAGGCAAACAAAATATATATATAAAAATGTAAAAAGGCCATGGTGGCGAAGTAAATGCAATATAGCAAGTAAAAAAAACACTGGAATGGTTGGTTTGCAGTGGAAGAAGGTGCAAAGTAGAGATAGAAATAATGGGGTGCAAAGGAGCAAAATAAATAAATACAGTAGGTAAAGAGGTAGTTGTTTGGGCTAAATTATAGAAAGGTTATGTACAGGTGCAGTAATCTATGAGCTGCTCTGACAGCTGGTGCTTAAAGCTAGTGAGGGAGATAAGTGTTTCCAGTTTCAGAGATTTTTGTAGTTCGTTCCAGTCATTGGCAGCAGAGAACTGGAAGGAGAGGCGGCCAAAGGAAGAATTGGTTTTGGGGGTGACCAGAGAGATATACCTGCTTGGGCGCGTGCTACGGGTGGGCGTTGCTATGGTGACCAGCGAGCTGAGATAAGGGGGGACTTTACCTAGCAGGGTCTTGTAGATGACCTGGAGCCAGTGGGTTTGGCGACGAGTGTGAAGCGAGGGCCAGCCAACGAGAGCGTTCAGGTCGCAGTGGTGGGTAGTATATGGGGCTTTGGTGACAAAATGGATGGCACTGTGATAGACTGCATCCAATTTATTGAGTAGGGTTTTGGAGGCTATTTTGTAAATGACATCACCGAAGTCGAGGATTGGTAGGATGGTCAGTTTTACAAGGGTATGTTTGGCAGCATGAGTGAAGGATGCTTTGTTGCGGAATAGGAAGCCGATTCTAGATTTAACTTTGCATTGGAGATGCTTGATGTGAGTCTGGAAGGAGAGTTTACAGTCTAACCAGACACCTAGGTATTTGTAGTTGTCCACATATTCTAAGTCAGAGCCGTCCAGAGTAGTGATGTTGGACAGGCGGGCAGGTGCAGGCAGCGATCGGTTGAAGAGCATGCATTTAGTTTTACTTGTATTTAAGAGCAATTGGAGGCCACGGAAGGAGAGTTGTATGGCATTGAAGCTCGCCTGGAGGGTTGTTAACACAGTGTCAAAAGAAGGGCCAGAAGTATACAGAATAGTGTCGTCTGCGTAGAGGTGGATCAGAGACTCACCAGCAGCAAGAGCGACATCATTGATGTATACAGAGAAGAGAGTCGGTCCAAGAATTGAACCCTGTGGCACCCCCAGAGAGACTGCCAGAGGTCCGGACAACAGACCCTCCGATTTGACACACTGAACTCGATCAGAGAAGTAGTTGGTGAACCAGGCGAGGCAATCATTTGAGAAACCAAGGCTGTCGAGTCTGCCAATGAGGATGTGGTGATTGACAGAGTCAAAAGCCTTGGCCAGGTCAATGAATATGGCTGCACAGTACTGTTTCCTATCGATAGCGGTTAAGATATCGTTTATGACCTTGAGCGTGGCTGAGGTGCAACCATGACCAGCTCTGAAACCAGATTGCATAGCGGAGAAGGTATGGTGGGATTCAAGATGGTCGGTAATCTGTTTGTTGACTTGGCTTTCGAAGACCTTAGAAAGGCAGGGTAGGATAGATATAGGTCTGTAGCTGTTTGGGTCAAGAGTGTCCCCCCCCTTTGAAGAGGGGGATAACCGCAGCTGCTTTCCAATCTTTGGGAATCTCAGACGACACGAAAGAGAGGTTGAAAAGGCTGGTAATAGGGGTGGCAACAATTTCAGCAGATAGTTTTAGAAAGAAAGGGTCCAGATTATCTAGCCCGGCTGATTTGTAAGGGTCCAGATTTTGCAGCTCTTTCAGAACATCAGCTGACTGTATTTGGGAGAAAGAGAAATGGGGAAGGCGTGGGCGAGTAGCAGAGGGGAGGCCAGTGCTGTTGACCGGGGTAGGGGTAGCCAGGTGGAAAGCATGGCCAGCCGTAGAAAAATGATTGTTGAAATTCTCAATTATAGTGGATTTGTCGGTGGTGACAGTGTTTCCTATCTTCAGTGCAGTTGGAAGCTGGGTGGAGGTGTTCTTATTCTCCATGGACTTTACAGTGTCCCAGAACCTTTTTGAGTTTGTGTTGCAGGAAGCAAATTTCTGCTTGAAAAAGCTAGCCTTGGCTTTTCTAACTGCCTGTGTATACTGGTTTCTAGCTTCCCTGAAAAGTTACATATCACGGGGGCTGTTCGATGCTAATGCAGAACGCCATAGGATGTTTTTCTGTTGGTTAAGGGCAGTCAGGTCAGGAGAGAACCAAGGGCTATATCTGTTCCTGGTTCTAAATTTCTTGAATGGGGCATGCTTATTCAAGATGGTGAGGAAGGCATTTAAAAAAAATATCCAGGCATCCTCTACTGACGGGATGAGATCAATATCCTTCCAGGATACCTCGGCCAGGTCGATTAGAAAGGCCTGCTCGCTGAAGTGTTTCAGGGAGCGTTTGACAGTGATGAGTGGAGGTCGTTTGATCGCTGACCCATTACGGATACAGGCAATGAGGCAGTGATCGCTGAGATCTTGGTTGAAAACAGCAGAGGTGTATTTGGAGGGCAAGTTGGTTAGGATGATGTCTATGAGGGTACCCGTGTTTACGGAATTGGGGTGATACCTGGTAGGTTCATTGATAATTTGTGTGAGATTGAGGGCATCAAGCTTAGATTGTAGGATGGCTGGGGTGTTAAGCATGTTCCAATTTAGGTCGCCTAGCAGCACAAGCTCTGAAGATGGATAGGGGGCAATCAGTTCACATATGGTGTCCAGAGCACAGCTGGGGGCAGAGGGTGGTCTTTAGCAGGCGGCAACAGTGAGAGACTTGTTTTTAGAGAGGTGGATTTTTAAAAGTAGAAGTTCAAATTGTTTCGGAACAGACCTGGATAGTAAAACAGAACTCTGCAGGCAATCCTTGCAGTAGATTGCAACACCGCCCCCTTTGGCCGTTCTATCTTGTCTGAAAATCTTGTAGTTAGGGATGAAAATGTCAGAAATTTTGGTGGTCTTCCTAAGCCAGGATTCAGACACGGCTAAAACATCTGGGTTGGCAGAGTGTGCTAAAGCAGTGAACAAAACAAACTTAGGGAGGAGGCTTCTAATGTTAACATGCATGAAACCAAGGCTATTACGGTTACAGAAGTCATCAAAAGAGAGTGCCTGGGGAATAGGAGTGGAGCTAGGTACTGCAGGGCCTGGATTCACCTCTACATCACCAGAGGAACAGAGGAGGAGTAGGATAAGGGTACGGCTAAAAGCTATGACAATTGGTCGTTTAGAACGTCTAGAACAGAGAGTAAAAGGAAGTTTCTGGGGGCGATAAAATAGCTTCAAGGAATAATGTACAGACAAAGGTATGGTAGGATGTGAATACAGTGGAGGTAAACCTAGGTAATGAGTGATGATGAGAGAGATATTGTCTCTAGAAACATAATTGAAACCAGGTGATTTCATCGCATATGTGGGTGGTGGAACTGAGATGTTGGATATATAGTGAGCAGGGCTAGAGGCTCCACAGTGAAATAAGCCAATAAACACTAACCAGAACAGCAATGGACAAGGCATATTTACATTAAGGAGAGGCATGCTTAATCGAGTGATCATAAGGGTCCAGTGAGTAGAGGTTGGTTGGGGTCACGGCGATCCAGACAGCTGGCCGGGTAGCTGGCTATCGGTAGCAAGATAACATAGGATGGAGGTCTGTTTTTTATTTTTTATTTATTTTTTATTTTTTTGTCACCTAGTTCGTTTCCGTCGGTAGATTAGTGGGGTTCCGTGTGGTAGAGGGGATCGATCCAATTGGCAAAATAGATATAGTGACCCAAGAAAAAAAAGAAAAAAATTGTCCGGTATACTTATTTAGATAGCAGCCGATAAGACAGCTAATAATTAGCAGATGGGTATTCAGAAACGTCTCAATGGAAAAGCCTGTTGAAACCACCTCGGACAATTTCGTCGGCAGACCAGTCGTGATGGATCGGCGGGGCTCCGTGTCGGCAATAAAGGGTCCAGTCCAATTGGCAAAAGAGGTATTGTAGCCCAAGAATTCGCTGGTAGACCTCTTCGGCTAGCCGGCAGATGGGCCTAGCTCGAGGCTAGCTCAAGGCTAACTGGTGCTTGTTTCGGGACAGAGGTATTAGCCAGTAGTAGCCACTTGGTTGCAGCTAGCTAGCGACGATGATCCGGTGTAATTGTCCAGAGCTTGCGTCAGGAATCCGATGATGTGGTAGAGAAAAAGCAGTCCTATATTCTCTGGGTTGATATCGCACCTGCAGACTGGCAGGTATTGGCCCGAGCTGAAGCTGGCTGGTGTCCGAGTTAAGGGTGAAGACCGCAGCAGTGGCTAACTGACTACTAGCTAGTAGCTAGTTATCTGGCTAGCTTCTGATTGGGGTTACGGTTCTAAAGTATAAAAAAAATAGCAGATCCGTACCACATTGGGTGAGGCGGGTTGCGGGAATGTATATTCAGTTCCTAGATGGAAAGTGAAATTAAAATATATGCGAAATGTATACAAAAAATACGAGGACTATTTACGCGGGACAAGACGGGACAAGACAAACACACGTCCGACTGCTACGCCATCTTGGAAGAAACACCGCATTCACACAGATTTGCACGAGGGACCTTATCACATCATTTGACTAAACATAAAAATGTGTTATTGCGAGTAAACTGCAAGCCCTCCTCATCCCCACACCTCATGCTTCTACAGGTGTGTCTGCTGTTTTCATTGGGTGCTGTTGTTTTACTCATCAGTCAGGACAACATCCCCGTGGTAAATGACTGCATTTACAGTTCCATAGAGCAACACACTAACACATCACACTGACTATTTTATGTTTGCCAGTGTGTGGGTAGAGTCCAGTGTGTGGGGTAGAGTCCAGTGTGTGGGGTAGAGTCCAGTGTGTGGGGTAGAGTCCAGTGTGTGGGGTAGAGTCCAGTGTGTGGGGTAGAGTCCAGTGTGTGGGGTAGAGTCCAGTGTGTGGGGTAGAGTCCAGTGTGTTGGGTAGAGTCCAGTGTGTTGGTAGAGTCCAGTGTGTTGGTAGAGTCCAGTGTGTTGGGTAGAGTCCAGTGTGTTGGGTAGAGTCCAGTGTGTTGGGTGGAGTCCAGTGTGTTGGGTAGAATCCAGTGTGTTGGTAGAGTCCAGTGTGTTGGGTAGAGTCCAGTGTGTGGGGTAGAGTCCAGTGTGTGGGGTAGAGTCCAGTGTGTGGGGTAGAGTCCAGTGTGATGGTAGAGTCCAGTGTGTGGGGTAGAGTCCAGTGTGTGGGGTAGAGTCCAGTGTGTGGGGTAGAGTCCTGTGTGTGGGGTAGAGTCCAGTGTGTGGGGTAGAGTCCAGTGTGTGGGGTAGAGTCCAGTGTGTTGGGTAGAGTCCAGTGTGTGGGTAGAGTCCAGTGTGTGGGGTAGAGTCCAGTGTGTGGGGTAGAGTCCAGTGTGTGGGTAGAGTCCAGTGTGTGGGTAGAGTCCAGTGTGTGGGTAGAGTCCAGTGTGTTGGGTAGATTCCAGTGTGTTGGGTAGATTCCAGTGTGTGGTGTAGAGTCCAGTGTGTGTGGGTAGAGTCCAGTGTGTGGGTAGAGTCCAGTGTGTCCAGTGTGTGGGTAGAGTCCAGTGTGTCCAGTGTGTGTGTAGAGTCCAGTGTGTGTGGGTAGAGTCCAGTGTGTGTGGGTAGAGTCCAGTGTGTGTGGGTAGAGTCCAGTGTGTGTGGGTAGAGTCCAGTGTGTGTGGGTAGAGTCCAGTGTGTGGGTAGAGTCCAGTTTGTTGGTAAAATCCAGTGTGTGGGTAGAGTCCAGTGTGTTGGGTAGAGTCCAGTGTGTGGGTAGAGTCCAGTGTGTGGGAAGAGTCCAGTTAACTTCTTATGGCTGCAAGGGGCAGTATTGAGTAGCCTGATAAAATGTGTCCATTTCAAACGGCCTCGTACTCAATTCTTGCTCGTACAATATGTATATTATTATTACTATTGGATAGAAAACACTCTCTAGTTTCTAAAACCGTTTGAATTATTTCTCTGAGTGAAACAGAACCCATTCTGCAGCACTTTTCCTGACCCGGAAGTTCAAAGTCTGAAATCGATGCTCTGTTCAACTTCATGCCTATACATGGGCACGTCTGAAATCGATGCTCTGTTCAACTTCATGCCTATACATGGGCAATGAACGTAAGAGTCTACGTACACTTCATTCACCTTCCCCTGGTTGTCAAGAAGGCTGTGAGAGAAGAAATGAGGTGATTATCTCGATCTGGGATGGAATAAATCCTCTTGGAATGAGGTGTACCCCATTTCCGGTACTCTGAAGAACGCAATTTGGACAGTGGGGTTGCCTTTTGTTTTGCTGACGTTATAGGCGACTATTATTTCCGGCTTTGATTTTATTTGATAGATGTCACCATATCATCGTAAAGTATGTTTTTTCAATATAGTTTCATCAGATTATTGACATTTTTTCGGGAGTTTTGCCGTGTTCCGTTCTCTTCCGTTTGTTTACATGGAGAGATCCGTGCAACCCGGCTAGTGCGCTTGCTAAATGGAGAGAGAAAGTTGCCATTCTGAATCCAAACAACGACTCATCTGAACAAAGGACACCTTGTTCAACATTCTGATGAAAGATCAGCAAACGTAAGACCCAATTTATGATGTTATTTCATATATCTGTCGTAGTCGCCGGCGCCCAAGTGTTTCTGGCTATTGTACTAAGCTAATATAATGCTACATTTTGTTTTCACTGTAAAACACTGTAAAACACTTAATAAATCGGAAATATTGTCTGGCATCACAGATGCCTGCCTTTCATTTGCTGTACACTATGTATTTTTCAGAAATGTTTTATGATGAGTAATTAGGTATTTGTAAATATTATGGCTGCTTTCGGTGCAATTTCTGAATGTAGCTGCAATGTAAACTATGATTTATACCTGAAATATGCACATTTTTCGAAAAAAACATATGCTATACAATAAATATGTTATCAGACTGTCATCTGATGAAGTTGTTTCTTGGTTAGTCGCTATTTATATCTTTATTTGGCCGGATTTGTGATAGCACCTGATGGAGTCAAAAACTGATGGAGTAATAAAAGTGGAGTCTTTTGCTAACGTGGTTAGCTAATAGATTTACATATTTTGTCTTCCCTGTAAAACATTTTAAAAATCGGACATGTTGGCTGGATTCACGAGATGTGTACCTTTCATATGCTGTATTGAACTTGTTAATGTGTGAAAGTTAAATATTTAAAAAAAATATCTTTTGAATTTCGCGCCCTGCACTTGAAGTGGCTGTTGTCATAAATGTACCGACGTCGGGCTTGCACGCCAAACAGGTTAAAAGACTGTCATCTGATGAAGTTGTTTCTTGGTTAGTGACTATTTATATCTTTATTTGGTCGAATTTGTCATCGCTACCTATGCGGTAAAAAAATGGTGAAAATATGCGGTTGAGTCTTTTGCTATCGTGGTTAGCTAATAGAAATACATATTGTGTTTTCGCTGTAAAACATTTAAAAAATCGGAAATGATGGCTGGATTCACAAGATGTGTATCTTTCATTTGGTGTCTTGGACTTGTGATTTCATGATATTTATATGCTAGTATTTACTTGTGGCGCTATGCTAGGCTATGCTAGTCAGCTTTTTTACTGATGAGGGTGCTCCCGGATCTGGGATGGTGACTCGTGAGAAGTTTTAACCAACATTTTTTTTGTGTGAATCAAAATATATTTTATTATTGAGATTCTTCAAAGTAGCCACCCTTTGCCTTGTTTACAGCTGTGCACACTTGGCATTCTCTCAACCACTTCACCTGGAATGCTTTTCCAACAGTCTTGAAGGAGTTCCCACATATGCTGAGCACTTGTTGGCGGCTTTTCCTTCACTCTGCATGTCGCTACGGAGGGTTTCGAGTGGGGCTGAACTCCCAGCCATCCAGGACCTCTATAGCCAAAGACTTTAAGAACCAGTGTATCTTTAATTATATGTAAAACATGTATCTTTCATCAAAGTTTATGATGAGTATTTCTGTTATTTGACGTGGCTCTCTGTAATTACTCAAGGAATAATGTACAGACAAAGGTATGGTAGGATGTGAATACAGTGGAGGTATTTTGTAGGCATTTCTGAACATGGTGCCAATGTAAACCAAGATTTTTGGATATAAATATGCACATTATCGAACAAAACATAAATGTATTGTGTAACATGATGTCATATGAGTGTCATCTGATGAAGATGTTCAAAGGTTAGTGATACATTTTTTCTCTATTTCTGGGTTTTGTGAAAGCTATCTTTGCTGGGAAAAATGGCCGTGTGTTTTTTTTGGATATGGTGGTGAGCTAAAATAAATATATGTTGTGTTTTCGCTGTAAAACATTTATAAAATCGGACATGTTGGCTGGATTCACAAGATGTTTATCTTTCATTTGCTGTATTGGACTTGTTAATGTGTGAAAGTTAAATATTTAAAAATTTATATTTTTGAATTTCGCGCACTGCCTTTTCAGTGGAATGTTGGGGGAACGTGTGTCCTAGAAAGGTTAAACACACAGACACTGCACATTATGTTTGCATTGTTTTGTGTTTATTGTTTTTGAGGTGTATTGTTTGTGTATAACCTGTGTTTTTAAATGTGTGTTACTGTCCTCGTCTATCAGAGTACCATTGTTTTGTTACTTGTCAGGTTTTACATTGTTTTTGTTGTGGGACCCCAGGAAGAGTAGCTGATGCTTTTGCAAACGCTAACAGAGATCCAAACTAAACATATATGAATGGACAAAGCCATCGATCACGTGACAACATTCAATCCTCTATGACAACTGTATCGAAGCCACATGAAGCCGGTTAAGATGGCGCGCGCCGTTTGAGCCAGGAAGTTACGTTGCAGGCTAATTCCTCCTCACAATGACTCAAGTCGAAGGCTAATTCGGGGTACTGCACGTCTACAGCAACTAAATTATCCTTAGAATTATCCTTTAACTTCTTCTGTGTGCAAATTTTTCAACAAAATAATCGGTTCAAGAACATACATCTGGGGTTTTAGAAACGAACTGTTGGTTTCAATGAGAGGGGAACGTCATCCGCCCCCGGCGACAACGTGTTAGCCTAGTTACCACTAATCTGTTTCTGTTTGCTCTGAACATGACTCCTCTGTGCGATACGCTTCAACTGCCTGTGTGAGATTAAAACCGTTGTCTTCCTCTCTGATTCCTGTACTGTACTGTAGGCTGTGTCCTAAACGGCACCACAGTACCTATAAAGTGCACTACTTTTGGCCAGGGCCCCCATAGGAAAAAGGGTTTCATTTGGGACACTGGGTTAGACACACAAGGCTGATGGAATTCAAACTCAATGATAAAGGTCACCTTCTACAGCTCCAGGAGGATGTTTACTGTATCAGTAGCTTAGTGTCCTTCTGTCAGGAGATGCCATACGTTTCTACACACACACACACACACACACACACACACACACACACACACACACACACACACACACACACACACACACACACACACACACACACTTCTTGATCTCTCACAGTTTAGAACCAGACATGATTATCACCATAGCCAGGTGGTAGAATTTCCTGCCCGGTTCTTCAATGACTTTAAAGTGATGTTGCTCATCCCACTTGTGCCAGTTGGTGCTCACTTAATGATCCCCCAGGAGTCAACCTGGCTAAGGCACTTATCTTCCCTTTTCTTGGTACTCCTCTTCCTCGAAACCTTCCATGTTCTCTCTCTGTTCTCTCTATGTTCTCTCCCTGTTCTCTCTATGTTCTCTCCTTGTTCTCTCTGTTCTCTCCCTGTTCTCTCTCTGTTTTCTCTCTGTTTTCTCTCTGTTCTCTCTCGGTTCTCTCCCTGTTCTCTATCTGTCCTCTCCCTGTTCCATGTTCCCTGTTCTCTCCCTGTTCTCTCCCTGTTCTCTCTCTGTTCTCTCTCTGTTCTCTCCCTGTTCTCTCTATGTTCTCTCCCTGTTCTCTCTATGTTCTCTCCCTGTTCTCTCTATGTTCTCTCCCTGTTCTCTCTCTGTTCTCTTTCGGTTCTCTCCCTGTTCTCTCTCTGTTCTCTCCCTGTTCTCTCTATGTTCTCTCTCTGTTCTCTCTATGTTCTCTCCCTGTTCTCTCTATGTTCTCTCCCTGTTCTCTCTCTGTTCTCTTTCGGTTCTCTCCCTGTTCTCTCTATGTTCTCTCCCTGTTCTCTCTATGTTCTCTCCCTGTTCTCTCTATGTTCTCTCCCTGTTCTCTCTCTGTTCTCTTTCGGTTCTCTCCCTGTTCTCTCTCTGTTCTCTCCTTGTTCTCTCCCTGTTCTCTCTCTGTTCTCTCCCTGTTCTCTCCCTGTTCTCTCCCTGTTCTCTCCCTGTTCTCTCTATGTTCTCTCCCTGTTCTCTCTATGTTCTCTCCCTGTTCTCTCTCTGTTCTCTCTCTGTTCTCTCTCTGTTCTCTCTCTGTTCTCTCTCTGTTCTCTCTCTGTTCTCTCCCTGTTCTCTCTCTGTTCTCTCTCTGTTCTCTCTCTGTTCTCTCTCTGTTCTCTCCTTGTTCTCTCCCTGTTCTCTCTCTGTTCTCTCCCTGTTCTCTCTCTGTTCTCTCCCTGTTCTCTCCCTGTTCTCTCCCTGTTCTCTCTCTGTTCTCTCCCTGTTCTCTCCCTGTTCTCTCTATGTTCTCTCCCTGTTCTCTCCCTGTTCTCTCCCTGTTCTCTCCCTGTTCTCTCTCTGTTCTCTTTCGGTTCTCTCCCTGTTCTCTCTCTGTTCTCTCCTTGTTCTCTCCCTGTTCTCTCTCTGTTCTCTCCCTGTTCTCTCCCTGTTCTCTCTATGTTCTCTCCCTGTTCTCTCTATGTTCTCTCCCTGTTCTCTCTCTGTTCTCTTTCGGTTCTCTCCCTGTTCTCTCTCTGTTCTCTCTCTGTTCTCTCTCTGTTCTCTCTCTGTTCCCTCCCTGTTCTCTCTCTGTTCCCTCCCTGTTCTCTCCCTGTTCTCTCTCTGTTCTCTCCCTGTTCTCTCTCTGTTCTCTCTCTGTTCTCTCTCTGTTCTCTCCTTGTTCTCTCCCTGTTCTCTCTCTGTTCTCTCCCTGTTCTCTCCCTGTTCTCTCTATGTTCTCTCCCTGTTCTCTCTCTGTTCTCTTTCGGTTCTCTCCCTGTTCTCTCTCTGTTCTCTCTCTGTTCTCTCTCTGTTCTCTCTCTGTTCTCTCCCTGTTCTCTCTCTGTTCTCTCCCTGTTCTCTCCCTGTTCTCTCTCTGTTCTCTCCCTGTTCTCTCTATGTTCTCTCTCTGTTCTCTTTCGGTTCTCTCCCTGTTCTCTCTATGTTCTCTCCCTGTTCTCTCTATGTTCTCTCCCTGTTCTCTCTATGTTCTCTCCCTGTTCTCTCTCTGTTCTCTTTCGGTTCTCTCCCTGTTCTCTCTATGTTCTCTCCTTGTTCTCTCCCTGTTCTCTCCCTGTTCTCTCCCTGTTCTCTCCCTGTTCTCTCTATGTTCTCTCCCTGTTCTCTCTATGTTCTCTCCCTGTTCTCTCTCTGTTCTCTCTCTGTTCTCTCTCTGTTCTCTCTCTGTTCTCTCTCTGTTCTCTCTCTGTTCTCTCCCTGTTCTCTCTCTGTTCTCTCTCTGTTCTCTCCCTGTTCTCTCCCTGTTCTCTCTCTGTTCTCTCTCTGTTCTCTCCCTGTTCTCTCCCTGTTCTCTCCCTGTTCTCTCCCTGTTCTCTCTCTGTTCTCTCCCTGTTCTCTCCCTGTTCTCTCTATGTTCTCTCCCTGTTCTCTCCCTGTTCTCTCCCTGTTCTCTCTCTGTTCTCTTTCGGTTCTCTCCCTGTTCTCTCTCTGTTCTCTCCTTGTTCTCTCCCTGTTCTCTCTCTGTTCTCTCCCTGTTCTCTCCCTGTTCTCTCTATGTTCTCTCCCTGTTCTCTCTCTGTTCTCTTTCGGTTCTCTCCCTGTTCTCTCTCTGTTCTTTCTCTGTTCTCTCTCTGTTCTCTCTCTGTTCTCTCTCTGTTCGCTCTCTGTTCTCTCTCTGTTCTCTCCCTGTTCTCTCCCTGTTCTCTCTATGTTCTCTCCCTGTTCTCTCTCTGTTCTCTCTCTGTTCTCTCCCTGTTCTCTCTCTGTTCTCTCCCTGTTCTCTCCCTGTTCTCTCTATGTTCTCTCCCTGTTCTCTCTCTGTTCTCTTTCGGTTCTCTCCCTGTTCTCTCTCTGTTCTCTCTCTGTTCTCTCTCTGTTCTCTTTCGGTTCTCTCCCTGTTCTCTCTCTGTTCTCTCTCTGTTCTCTCTCTGTTCTCTCTCTGTTCTCTCTCTGTTCTCTCCCTGTTCTCTCCCTGTTCTCTCTCTGTTCTCTCCCTGTTCTCTCCCTGTTCTCTCTCTGTTCTCTCTCTGTTCTCTCTCTGTTCTCTCTCTGTTCTCTCTCTGTTCTCTCTCTGTTCTCTCCCTGTTCTTTCTCTGTTCTCTCTCTGTTCTCTCCCTGTTTTCTGTCCTTTCCCTGTTCCCTGTTTTCTCCCTGTTCTATCTGGATGTTACTCATTGACTGTTACCAATTTTAATCTCTACTTCGTCACCCTCCCAGATCCGGGATCCTCCTCATCAAAAAAGCTGACTAGCATAGCCTAGCCTAACGGGACAGGGATATCATATAATATCATTTTCATGAAATCACAAGTCCAATACAGCAAATGAAAGATAAACTTCTTGTGAATCCAGCCATCATTTCCGATTTTTTTAAATGTTTTACAGCGAAAACACAATATGTATTTCTATTAGGTAACCACAATAGCCAAAACACAACCGCATATTTTCACCATGTTTCCACCGCATAGGTAGCTTTCACAAAACCGACAAAATGGAGAAAAAATTTGTCACTAGCCAAGAAACTAAGAAACAACTGCATCAGATGACAGTCTTATAACATGTTATACAATACATTCATGTTTTCTTTGAAAATGTGCATATATAGAGGTATAAATCATAGTTTTACATTGCAGCCACAATCACAAATAGCACCAAAGCAGACAGAATAATTACAGAGAGCAATGTTATATACATAAATACTCATCATAAAACATTTATGAAAAATACATGTTGTACACATAATTAAAGATAAACATCTTGTGAATCCAGCCAACATATCCGATTTTTTAAAGTGTTTTACAGCGAAAACACAATAAATATTTCTATTAGCTCACTACAGTAGCCAAACACACAACGCAATTTACTCCCCGCAAAAATAGCTTGCACAAAACCGACAAAATAGAGATAAAATTAATCACTAACCTTGAACAACTTCATCAGATGACAGTCTTATAACATCATGTTATACAATACAATTATGTTTTGTTCGAAAATGTGCATATTTATAGCTACAAATCCTGGTTATACATTGTGAATACGTAGCATCGATTTACCAGAATCTCCGGAGATATTTTGGACACTCACCTAATCTGACCAAAGAACTCATCATAAACTTTACATTAACTTCTTAAGGCGGCAAGGGGCAGTATTGAGTAGCCAGTTAAATCGTGCCCATTTAAAACGGCCTCGTACTCAATTATTGCTCGTACAATATGCATATTATTATTACTATTGGATAGAAAACACTCTCCAGTTTCTAAAACCGTTTGAATTATTTCTCTGAGTGAAACAGAACTCATTCTGCAGCACATTTCCTGACCAGGAAGTGGAATGTCAGAAATCGATGCTCTGTTCAACTTCCTGCCTATACATGGGCATGACACGTAAGAGTCTACGTACACTTCATACACCTTCCCCTGGTTGTCAAGAGGTGGTGAGAGAAGAAATTTCGTGTTTATCTTTGTCTGAGGTGGAATTAAAGCTCTTTGTATGACGTGACCGTCCATTTCCTGTTTCTGGAGCGCGCGAAAGGGGACATGGATTTGCCTTCTGTTTAGCTGTCGTTATGGACGACTAACATCTCCGGTTTAGATTTTATTTGATACATGTGACCATATCATCGTAAAGTATGTTTTTTCAATATAGTTTAACTTCTTGCGACTATAGGGGGTGCTGTTTCAAATTAGCATAATTGTCTCTACAGATGAAACGGCTTCCTACTCAATTCTTGATCGTACAATATGCATATTATTGTTATTATTGGATAGAAAACACTATCTAGTTTCTATAGCCGTTTGAATTATGTCTCTGAGTGGAACAGAACTCTTTCTACAGCGAAATCCATGACAGGTTTTGCGAAGGTCTGAGAGCGAAGCTCTGATCTCAGTTCAGTTTAAAGGGGTGTGTATATCCTATGGAACGACACGAACTGCACCCGCCTTCCCCTGGATGTCAGTAACCAATGAGAAGTGGAATGGGCTTTCTGCGTAGCTCTCAGAGGTTATAAAACACCAAGGAGCGCCTTCTTTTCGACGTTGAACTTTACGCAGAGAGAGACCCCGGGATGCCATTTTCGAACGCTCAGTAATGAACTTTAGATATATCAGTCTGTAATTTAATTTGATATAGGTGTTAGATACATCATAACGAAGCTATTTGAAACCGAGTTATATCAGGTTATGCGAGTATATTGCTATTTTTCGGAATTTCCTCAGTATTGCGTAATGAGGATTTGGACACGTTAGCTAATGTTAGCAATTGTTAGCTATAGTTAGCTGCCATATCAGAAGTTGAATGCAACGTTTTACAACCAAGCAACGATTCTTTTGGACAAAAGTACCACTTGGCCAAGATTCCGATGGAAGCTCGTCGAAAAGTAAGAGCTATTTATGATGTTATTCCATTTTTATGTGGAAAAATGTAAACTCAATAACGGTAAATAGTGACGCCGTTATTGCGGCACTAGTCTGTCTGTAACGCACACTGTATGTCTAGTAACGTTCATTTTAAAAATCTAACTTAGCGGTTGCATTAATAACTAATGCATCTTTCATTTCATGGCCAACCTGTATTTTTTTTGTCAAGTTTATGAATAGTTTTCGATAAAAATAGTTGTATTATCATGATGCTGCCGGGCAGATTGCTTGAGTAGTTGGACAGTATTTCCATTGTGTAAGCACGATTTGTGCCGCTAAATATGCACATTTTCGATCAAACTCTATATGGATTGTGTAATATGATGTTACAGGAGTGTCATCGGAAGAATTCTGAGAAGGTTAGTGAAAAAATTAATATATTTTGGCAATGTTGACGTTATCGCTCTCTTTGGCTAGAATCTATGCTCTGGTAACGTTTGCATATGTGGTATGCTAATATAACGATTTATTGTGTTTTCGCTGTAAGACACTTAGAAAATCTGAAATATTGTCTGTATTCACAGGATCTGTGTCTTTCGATTAGTGTATGCTGTGTATTTTTACGAAATGTTTAATGATTAGTAATTAGGTAATACACGTTGCTCTATTTATTTATTCTAGTCCATTTGTGACGGTGGGTGCAATTGTAAACTATGAAATCTACCTGAAATATGCACGTTTTTCTAACAAAACCTATCCTATACCATAAATATGTTATCAGACTGTCATCTGATGAGTTTTTTTCTTGGTTAGTGGCTATCAATATCTTAGTTTAGCCGAATTGGTGATAGCACCTGATGGAGTAAGAAACCGATGGAGTTAGAAAAGTGGTGTCTTTTGCTAACGTGGTTAGCTAATAGATTTACATATTTTGTCTTCCCTGTAAAACATTTAAAAAATCTGAAATGGTGGCTTTATTCACAGGATCTGTATCTTTCATTAGGTGTCTTGGACTTGTGATTTAATGATATTTAGATGCTACTATTTAATTGTGACGCTATGCTAGCGATGCTAATCAGTGTGGTGGGGGGGGGGGGGGTGCTCCCGGATCCGGGGTAGAGGCTCGTTAGAGATTAATCAGATTATTGAAATTTTTTCGGGAGTTTTGCCGTGTTCCGTTCTCTGACTTTGTTGACGTTGGAAAGATCCGTGCCACTTGGCAAGTGCCCATGCTAAATCAAGAGGGAAATTTGCCATTCCAGATCCAAACAACGACTGTTCTGGACAAAGGGCACCTTGTCCAACATTCTGACGGATGATCACCAAAAGTAAGAAACATTTTATGATGCTCTTTCTAATATCTGTCGTGCATGTGAACTGGTCGTCGGCGCCCAAGTGTTTCTGGCTATTGTGGCTACGCTAATGTAACGCTATATTGTGTTTTCGCTGTAAAACACTTGATAAATCAGAAATATTGTCTGGAATCACAAGATGCCTGTCTTTCAATTGCTGTACACTATGTATTTTTCAGAAATGTTTTATGATGAGTATTTAGTTATTTGGCGTTGGTGTCTGCTTTCGGTGCTATTTCTGACTGTAGCTGCAATGTAAACTATGATTTATACCTGAAATATGCACATTTTTCTAACAAAACATATGCTATACAATAAAATATGTTATCCTGTTTGGGCTGCAAGCTGAATATTGAAAAAACTGGAAAATTTGTTGGATAGATAACAGTCTGTAGTTTCTAAAAAGGTTTGAATTGTTTCTCTAAGTCGAACAGAAATATTTTTACAGCCATTTTCCCAGCCGAATTGAGATTTACAAAATGCGATGTGTCTCTTTAAGACCTTCTCTATAAAAGGCCCTTTGACTTAGGACCATAGGGACACTTCACACGCCTTCCTCAGGCTGTAATGCGGAAGTGAGAATTGAAAGGAGTCGAATATCTCGTCCATGGACTGAATAACACACCTTCTTGTGAGACCTGCGCAGTTAAAAAAAAATTCCGGGCGCGAAGGATAATTTGGTCTCGGCTTCTGGAACAAGGTAGATAAAGGTGAATATGATGTCTGGCTACGATATTATTTGATACATGTCACAAAATCATCCTAAAGTATGTTTTTTCAATATACTTTAATTATATTATTGCAATTTATTCTGGACTTTAGACGTGATGTTTTGGAAGAATGTTTTGAAGACAGAAAGTTTAGCGCCGCATAGCCGTGGTGCTTGCTAACCAAAGAGGGAAATATTTCGTTCTGGAACCCAACTAAAGACTGTACTGGACATTGGACCCCGTTACAACATTCTGATGGAATACCAAGAAAGATAAGACCCAATTTGGGATGCTTTTTCATATATCTGTCGAACTGTTGTATGCTAACTGTGCTAACTGTGCTAGGCTAGCGCTTGACTAGAATCAATGCTGCCTTATGCTAGCTTATGTTGTTAGCTAATATAACGATATATTGTGTTTTCGCTGTAAAACACTTCAAAAATCGGAAATGTTGGCTTTATTCACACGATATCTGTCTTTCATTAGTTATCCACCATATGTTTTTCTGAAATGTTTTATGAGGTGTAATTAGTAGCCGACGTTGGTGTATGTATTTTCTCTGGCTACTCCCGTCTGGATTCAGACTCTAGCTATGTGTTAGCATTTTTGGGTAGCATCAATGTAAAACTGATTTATAGCTAAAATATGCACTTTTTATGAACAAAACATAGATTTATTGTGTAACACGTTATATGACTGTCATCTGAGGTAGTTTTTTCTGGGCTCTTTAGGTTGGTTTTAGTTTATTTCGGTTGGCTTGTGCATGCTACTTCAATGATAATTCATACTTCATAATCATATCCATACGTGTCTGTCCACTTTTGTATTTGGTGGTGAGCTAACATAAATATATGTGGTGTTTTCTCTGTAAAACATTTAAAAAATCGGACATGTTGGCTGGATTGACAAGATGTTTATCTTTCAAATGCTGTATTGGACTTGTTAATGTGTAAAAGTTAAATATTAAAAAAAAATAGATTTTGAATTTCGCGCCCTGCAGCTGTTGTCATTGTCGTACCGAATTCGGGCTTGCAGCCCAAACAGGTTATCAGACTGTCATCTGATGAAGTTGTTTCTTGGTTAGTGGCTATTTATATCTTTATTTGGTCGAATTTGTGATAGCTACTGATGGAGTAAGAAAAGTGGTGTCTTTTGCTAACGTGGTTAGCTAATAGATTTACATATTGTGTCTTCCCTGTAAAACATTTCAAAAATCGGACATGTTGGCTTGATTCACAAGATGTGTACCTTTCATATGCTGTATTGGACTTGTTAATGTGTGAAAGTTAAATATTTAAAAAAAATATATTTTGAATTTTGCGCCCTGCACTTGAGCTGGATGTTGTCATAAGTGTACCGACGTCGGGCTGCAGCCAAAACAGGTTAAAATACTTGTATGGCAAATGAAAGATACACTGGTTCTTAATGCAACCGCTGTGTTAGATTTAAAAAAATAACTTTACCACAACATACAGCTTGGGTTATTGTGAGACAGCGCTCACCAAAACGGCGAAGAATAGGAGTCAACATTTTACACAGAAATACGAAATAACATCATAAATGTTTTCTTACTTTTGCGGAGCTTCCATCAGAATGTTGTACAAGGAGTCCTATTTCCAGAATAAATTGTTGTTTGGTTTTAGAATGTCCATTTCTTCTGTCGAATTCGTGCCACAATGCTAGCCAAGGCTGCTAACATTCCCATCCTCTCTTGACGCAAAGAACGTAAAACTCCAAAAGTCCCAATAAACGTTGAATAAACTGATAAAACTCGGTTGAAAAATCCTACTTTATGATGTTATTATCACATGTATCAAATAAAATCAGAGCCGGAGATATTCGCAGTGTATACCGAACGCTTTTCAGAAGACAATGTTGAGCTCCCCAGCGCACCGTCGAAGACAAAGGAAATACCGGACCTGTCACTCCAAAAGCTCTTGTTCGGCCTCAGATCAAGCTAGACACCCCATTCCACCTTCCACTGCCTGTTGACATCTAGTGGAAGGCGTATGAAATGCATGCATATCGATAAATAAAAGCCAGTTGAATAGGCAGGCCTTGAAACAGTGCCTCGTTTTCAAATTTTTCACTTCCTGTATGGAAGTTTGCTGCCAAATGAGTTCTGTTTTACTCACAGATATAATTCAAACAGTTTTAGAAACTTGAGTGTTTTCTATCCGATAGAAATAATAATATGCATATTGTACGAGCAAGAATTGAGTACGAGGCAGTTTAATTTGGGCACGATTTTGTACAAAGTGAAAATAGCGCCCCCCTATTGACAAAAGGTTTTACTACATGATTCAATATGTGTTATTTCATACATTGTAAATACATTGTATATAGACTTATTCTTTTTCACTGTATCATTGACTATATGTTTGTTTTACTCCATGTGTAACTATGTGTTGTTGTATGTGTCGAACTGCTCTGCTTTATCTTGGCCAGGTCGCAATTGTAAATGAGAACGTGTTCTCAATTTGCCTACCTGGTTAAATAAAGGTTAAATAAAAATAAATAAATAAATAAAGTTGTGATGTCTTCACTATTATTCTACAATGTAGAAAATAGTAGAAAATAAAGAAAAACCCTTGATTGAGTAGGAGTGTCCAAACTTTTGACTGGTACCCTAAACTCTAAGGGGTTAACCTCTACAGAGTACCTAACCCGGATCCGGGAGCACCCCCCACACCCCCCACACTGATTAGCATCGCTAGCATAGCGTCACAATTAAATAGTAGCATCTAAATATCATTAAATCACAAGTCCAAGACACCCAATGAAAGACACAGATCTTGTGAATAAAACCACCATTTCAGATTTTTTAAATGTTTTACAGGGAAGACACAATATGTAAATCTATTAGCTAAACACGTTAGCAAAATGACACCATTTTCTTACTCCAACAGTTTCTTACTCCATCAGGTGCTATCACCAATTCGGCTAAACTAAGATATTGATAGCCACTAACCAACAAACAAATTCTTAAGATGACAGTCTGATAACATATTTATGGTATAGCATAGTTTTTTTTTTTAAATGTGCATTTTTCAGGTATAAATCACAGTTCTACATTGCAGCTGCAATCTGATATAGTGCTGATGCAGCTAGAACAATTACAGAGACCAACGTTATATAACTAATTACTTGTCTTAAAACATTTCAGAAAAAATACACAGCGTACAGACATTGAAAGCCCAACATCTGGTGAATCCAAACAATATTTCAGATTTTTTAAATGTTTTATAGCGAAAACAAAATGTAGCGCTAAATTAGCATAACCAGGCCAGCCAGAACCAGCTGGACGCGCGCGACCAGTTCACATGCACGACAGATATATGAAATAACATCGTAAATTGGGTCTTACTATTGCTGGTCTTTCATCAGAATGTTGATCAAGGTGTCCTTAGTCCTGATGAGTCGTTCAATCCATTCACAATGGCAACTTCCCCTCTTCATTTAGCCTGGGTACTGGTCGACTGGCACGGCCCCTGTCCAAAGTTAAAAAACTCAAAGAACGGAACACGGCAAAACTCCCGAAAAAATTCTAATAATCTGATTAAACTATATTGAAAAAACATACATTACGGTGATATGGTCACATGTATCAAACAAACTTCGACACGGAGATAGTTTTCATCCGTAACGTCAGCATAACAAAAGTCAATGGCTTCTCTAAAACGCGCATCTCAGGAAACCGGAAGTTGTCGGTCACGCTAAAGAAATAGGTCTTATTTCACGTCAGTACAAGATAAACAAAAAATTTCTCCTCTGACGTCTTCCAGACACCCAGAGGAAGAAGAAGGAAGTGTGTTTCGGGTCATAGGTCGCGTGACCATATATAGGCAGAGCTTTGAAGCGAGCATACACATCTTGCAATCTTCTTCTGGCTCAGGGAAAGTGCTGTGAAATGACCTGTGTTTGACTCAGAGACAAAATTGGAACGGTTTTAGAAACCATAGCTTGTTTTCTATCCAATGGTATATGGTTATATGCATATAGTAACAGCAATAATTGAATAAGAGGCAGTTTTATCTGTAGAGGCAATTATGCTAATGTGAAAACAGCACCCCCTGTATTCTCAAGAAGTTAATGCAACCGCTGTGTCAGATTTAAAAAAAACTTTTGTAAAAGCACACCATGCAATAATCTGAGACGGCGCTCAGATAGAAACAACATTTCTCCGCCATGTTGGAGTCAACAGAAATACGAAATTACATCATAAATATTCCCTTACCTTTGATGATCTTTCATCAGAATGCAGTGCCAGGAATCCTAGTTCCACAATAAATCGTTGTTTTGTTTTATAATGTCCATTACTTATGTTGAATTAGCAACTTTAGCTAGCATGTGTAGTGCACGTGTCTAAACTCTCGCGCAGATGCAGGCAAACGTCGGACGAAAACTTCAAAAAGTTATATTCCAGGTCGAATAAACTGGTCAAACTTAGTTGAGAATCAATCTTCAGGATGTTGTTATCATTTATATCCAATAACGTCCCAACCGGAGCATTTCTTCATGTCTGTAATTGTATGATCTAGAACAGAGTACGAGGCAATTTCAGTTGGGCACTTTTTCCAAAGTGAAAACAGCGCCCCCCTATTGACAAGTAGTTTTATACATTTTATACAGTTTATACGGTTTATACATTTGATTAATTCAATCAGCTTCCCCTCCTGCTCTGCTTTTAAATCTCTGGAAACAGACAGAATCCCTCTTTCTCTCTATAAACATAAACATGTTTTTTCTGTCTCTCTCTCTCTCTCTCTCTCTCTCTCTCTCTCTCTCTCTCTCTCTCTCTCTCTCTCTCTCTCTCTCTCTCTCTCTGTCTCTCTCTCTCTCTCTCTCTCTCTCTCTCTCTCTCTGTCTCTCTCGCTCTGTCGCTCACTCTCTCTCTCTCTGATTATTTTGCTCTCTCTCTCTCTCTGTCTCTCTCTCTCTCTCTCTGTCTCTCTCGCTCTGTCACTCACTCGCTCTCTCTCTGATTATTTTGCTCTCTCTCTCTCTCTCTCTCTCTCTCTCTCTCTCTCTCTCTCTCTCTCTCTCTCTCTCTCTCTCTCTCTCTCTCTCTCTCTCTCTCTCTGTCTCTCTCGCTCTGTCGCTCACTCTCTCTCTCTCTGATTATTTTGCTCTCTCTCTCTCTCTCTCTCTGTCTCTCTCGCTCTCTTTTTTTACAGCAGGTCTGGGACAGGTAGGGGTTCCATAACCGCAGGCAGAAGAGTTGAAACTGGAATGGCCTTGCTGCTATTCCAGTTTCAACTCTTCTGCCTGCGGTTATGGAACCCCTACCTGTCCCAGACCTGCTGTTTTCAACTCTTAATGATCGGCTATGAAAAGCCAACTGAGATTTATTCCTGATTATTATTTGACCATGCTTGTCATTTATGAACATTTTGAAAATCTTGGCTCTCTCTAATTTTCTCCTTCTCTCTTTCTTTCTCTCGGAGGACCTGGGCCCTGGGACCATGCGTCGGGACTGCCACCCGTGGTGACTCCTTGCTGTCCCCAGTCCGCCTGGCCTTGCTGCTATTCCAGTTTCAGCTGTTCTGCCTGCGGTTATGGAACCGCCACCTGTCCCAGACCTGTTGTTTTTCAACTCTTAATGATCAGCTATGAAAAGCCAACTGAAAATTATTCATGATTATTATTTGACCATGCTTGTCACTTATGAACATTTTTGAACATCTTGGCATAGTTCTGTTATAATCTCCACCCGGCACAGCCAGAAGAGGACTGGCCACCCCTCATAGCCTGGTTCCTCTCTAGGTTTCTTCCTAGGTTTTGGCCTTTCTAGGGAGTTTTTCCTAGCCACCGTGCTTCTACACCTGCATTCTAGCTGTTTGGGGTTTTAGGCTGGGTTTCTGTACAGCACTTCGAGATATTATCTGATGTACGAAGGGCTATATAAAATAAAATTGATTGATTGATTGATTGATTTTAACACTTTGAGGTGTTAGGAGGGGTCATTGGGGGGTGCCATGGCTGAGCCCCTGAGCTGTTTGCATCGATGTTGAATTGAGGAATAATCTCCTCCGTTAATGTATCAAAGGCTTTTTCCATCTCCACCAATGCCGACCTAATGATGGGACGCAATGTATTAGAACAAAATGTATTTCTCACTCATTCAGTCGGGCCCCTGTCGTCTCTGAACAGGAAATGCTTGTTAGGGAGGGGCATCACATGTAATGGAACTGGCGCTCAGAAACGTTCCAGGTGAAGCTCGAAAACGATGATCTTGGCATAGTTCTGTTATAATCTCCACCCGGCACAGCCAGAAGAGGACTGGCCAACCCTCATAGCCTGGTTCCTCTCTAGGTTTCTTCCTAGGTTTTGGCCTTTCTAGGGAGTTTTTCCTAGCCACCGTGCTTCTACACCTGCATTACTAGCTGTTTGGGGTTTTAGGCTGGGTTTCTGTACAGCACTTCGAGATATTAGCTGATGTACGAAGGGCTATATAAAATAAACTTGATTGATTGATGATCCGCTTCTTTATTAAAATATCTCCATTCGATTAATAGATGCTGTATGAAAATGTGTGATAACTGATGTTAAGTGGAACGACTAGGGACCACCCCCCCCCCCCCCTTCATGTGTCTGGGATTGGGCTCCCCTTGGCACCCCTCGGCACCCCTTGGCACCCCTCGGCACCCCTCGGCACCCCTCAGGCACCCCTCGGCACCCCTCGGCACCCCTCGGCTCCCCTCGGCACCCCTCGGCACCCCTCGGCTCCCCTCGGCACCCCTTGCCTTCAGGACCTTCAAAAGGGGGCCCACTCTGGCTTTGATTCTCTACACAAGAACAGAAAAACATACAAACAACATATTTTGGCCTTGACATTTCGCCGCCATATATGCTAAAATATACCGCCAAGCTAATCACAAAATGTATATTCCTTGATGGCGCCTGCCTGAATGCTCTCCCCCTTCATTCTCCCTCCCTCCCTCCCTCGCTCCTCTCCTCCTCCTCCTCCTCCTCCTCCCTCGTCCTCCTCGACAATTACTTGAATTACTATTTTATTGGCAAAGTAGGAAACTACGTATGAAATTACAACAACAAATGGTGAGCGATCATTTTCATTCATAAAATATTTAAAAATTAAAGAAAAGCTGTAATTTTTGAATTCTGTAAAGTTAGTGTGGGTGAGGTGGAAAATGTCATTAATGAGAAACCGACTGGTATTGACGATGGAAAAGCTACTGAGGATGGGAGCGGACTATAGTCCCTCTCCTGTTTGTCATATCTTTAGTCTGAGTCTGGAGAAAAGGGTTTGTCCTCAGACCTGGAGAGGGAAAAGTCATTCCTCTTCCCAAGAATAGTAAAGCACCCTTTACTGGTTCTAACAGCCGACCAATCAGCTTGCCACCGACTCTTTTGCCAAGTTTTGGTAAAAAATAGACCAGATACAATGCTATTTCTCTGTAAACAAATGAACAACAGACTTTCAGCATGTTTATAGAGAAGGGATGCACTGACAATGTACTGTACTAACAAGAAATGACTGATGATTGGCTGAAAGATAATTGATAAGAAAGATTGTGGGAGCTGTTAGATTTCAGTCGTTGATATTATTGACCATAATCTGTTAATGAAAAAAACGTACACTACCGTTCTAACGTTTGGGGTCACTTAGAAATGTCCTTGTTTTTGAAAAAAAAAAGCACGTTTTCTGTCCATTAAAATAACATAAAATTGATCAGAATTACAGTGTAGACATTGTTAATATTGTAAATTACTATTGTAGCTGGAAACGGCAGCTTTTTAATGGAAAATATACATAGGCGTACAGAGGCCCATCATCAGCAACCATCACTCCTGTGTTCCAATGGCACGTTGTGTTAGCTAATCCCAGTTTATCATTTTAAAAGGATAATTGATCATTAGAAAACCATTTTGCAATTATGTTAGTACAGCTGAAAACTGTTGTTCTGATTTTAGAAGCAATAAATCTGGCCTTCTTTAGACTAGTTGAGTATCTGGAGCATCTGCATTTGTGGGTTCGATTGCAGGTTCGAAATGGCCAGAAACAAAGCACCTTCTTCTGAAACTCATCAGTCTATTCTTGTTCTGAGAAATGAAGGATATTCCATGCGAGAAATTGCCAAGAAACTGAAGATCTCGTACAACGCTGTGTACTACTCTATTCACAGAACAGAGCAAACTGGCTCTAACCAGAATAGAAAGAGGAGTGGGAGGCCCCGGTGCACAACTGAGCAAGAGGACAAGTACATTAGAGTGTCTAGTTTGAGAAACAGATGCCTCACAAGACCTCAACTTGCAGCTTCATTAAATATTACCCGCAAAACACCAGTCTCAACGTCAACAGTGAAGAGGCGACTCTGGGATGCTGGCCTTCTAGGCAGAGTTGCAAAGAAAAAGCCAAGCCTCAGACTGGCCAATAAAAATAAAAGATTAAGATGGGCAAAAGAACAGACACTGTGCAAAGCATGAAAAAGAGTGAAAAGCATTCCAGGTGAAGGTGGTTGAGAGAATGCCAAGAGTGTGCAAAGCTGTCATCAAGGCAAAGGGTGGCTACTTCTAAAATCTAAAATATATGTTGATTTGTTTAACAGTTTTTTTTAGTTACTAAATGATTCCATATGTGTTATTTCATAGTTTTGACATCTTCACTATTATTTTACAATGTACAAAATAGTAAAAATAAAGAAAAAATCACGGAAACCACTGAACATGAAATCGATAACAGACAACATTCAGAAACTGACTATCTCTGAAACTCACTTCGATAATACCTTGTTATAACATCTTCAGAAGAGAGACAGGAATTCCACTGGTGGAGGTGTTACCGTTTTATGTTCAGAGTCCATATTCAGAACCACATACCTGAAAAGCCTAGAGACGATCTCATGTTAAATAAAGTAATATCGCTACAGGTTCAAATGCCTCACCTAAAGCCCATTCTGGTGGGAAGCTGCTATAGACCACCAAGTGATAACAGTCAGTATCTGGATAATATGTGTGAAATGCTTGACAATATATGTGATATCAACAGAGAAGTATATTTTCTGGGTGATTTAAATATTGACTGGCTTTCATAAAGCTGCCCACTCAGGAAAAAGCTTCAAACTGTAACTAGTGCCTGCAACCTGGATCAGGTTACCAGACAACCTACCAGGGTAGTTACAAACAGCACAGGAATTAAATCATCAACATGTATTGATCA
This sequence comes from Salvelinus fontinalis, assembly GCF_029448725.1. NCBI lineage: Eukaryota > Metazoa > Chordata > Actinopteri > Salmoniformes > Salmonidae > Salvelinus > Salvelinus fontinalis. The sequence goes on along the minus strand of NC_074668.1, from coordinate 6,614,695 downwards.
CATATTTACTAATGCTGCAGAAATTTGCTTTAAAGCTGTATCCAAATCCATAGGATGTAGTGATCACAATATAGTAGCCATATCTAGGAAAACCACAGTTCCAAAGGCTGGGCCTAATATAGTGCATAAGAGGTCAGGCTGGGCCTAATATAGTGTATAAGAGGTCAGGCTGGGCCTAATATAGTGTATAAGAGGCCAGGCTGGGCCTAATATAGTGTATAAGAGGTCAGGCTGGGCCTAATATAGTGTATAAGAGGTCAGGCTGGGCCTAATATAGTGCATAAGAGGTCAGGCTGGGCCTAATATAGTGTATAAGAGGACAGGCTGGGCCTAATATAGCGTATAAGAGGACAGGCTGGGCCTAATATAGTGTATAAGAGGACAGGCTGGGCCTAATATAGTGTATAAGAGGACAGGCTGGGCCTAATATAGTGTATAAGAGGACAGGCTGGGACTAATATAGTGTATAAGAGGTCAGGCTGGGTCTAATATAGTGTATAAGAGGTCATACAATAAGTTTTTAGTGATTCATATGTTGATGATGTAAATAATATTTGTTGGTCTGTGGTGTGTAATGAGGAGCAACCAGACGCTGGACTTGACACATTTATGAAATGTCTAATTCCAGTTACTAATAAGCAGCCATTAAGAAAATGACTGTAAAAATATTTAAATCCCTTTGGATTGATGAGGAATTTAAAAACGGTATGGTTGAGGGGGACGAGGCAAAAAGGTATGGCAAATAAGTCTGGCTGCACAGATGATTGTCAAACTTACGGTAAGTTGATAAATCATGTGACTAAATTGAACAAAGGAAGAAACTACACTATGAAAGATAAATTATATAAAGAGTAAAAAGCTTTGAAGCACCATTTTTTGCCTAAAATGACCCAAATCTAACTGCCTGTAGCTCAGAACCTGAAGCAAGAATTTGCATATTCTTGGTACTGCTTGAAAGGAAACACTTTGAAGTTTGTGGAAATGAATGTAGGAGAACATAACACATTAGATCTGGTAAAAGATCATACAAAAGAAAAACAACATGCGTTTATTATATATATATTTTGTTCCATCATCTATGAAAGGCCACAGTGCATTATTGCAGTTTAAGCACAATTTAGATTTTGCCACTAGATGGCAGCAGTGTATGTGCAACACTTTAGACTGGTCCAATGAACCATTGCATTATTGTTCAAAATGTATCAAGTGAACTGTTCAAAATGAACCTAAACATGAGTAGTGTTGTGTGAACTTTCTGTAGTTAGACTGTCACATACTTTATCAGAGTGAAAGAAGGTGAAACAGTAACCATTTACTTTCACCATAACAGGGGCGTATTCAAAACCTTAAACGGAAGGTTTAATGGATCGAAACTCGGAGGTGCCTTAATAATTCTGTCCGATAGAAACTCTCATTTTGCTTCTGTTTGGTTCTTAAACGGTAAACACCTGTCACGTTCTGACCCTAGTTATTGTGTTAATGGTTTGTTTTAGTGGGTCAGGACGTGAGTTGGGTGGGCATTCTATGTTTTGTGTCTGGTTAGTCTATTTCTGTGTCCAGCCTAATATGGTTCTCAATCAGAGGCAGCTGTCAAACGTTGTCCCTGATTGAGAATCATACATAGGTGGCTTGTTTTGTGTTGGGGATTGTGGGTGGTTGTTTCCTGTCTCTTTGTTTTGTCTGCACCAGCTAGGACTGTTTCGGGCCACATTTTGTTGTTTTGTATTGTTGTAGTGTTCACAGTTCGTTAAATCAAATATGTTGAGCACTGGCTACGCTGCGTATTGGTCCGATCCCTGTTCCACCCTCTCTTCTCGTGAAGATAGGGAAGGCTGCCGTAACAGAATCACCCACCACCAAAGGACCAAGCGGAGTGGAAAAGGGCAGCAACAGCAGCAGCAGAAATCCCAGGACTCCTGGACATGGGAGGAAATTTTGAACGGAGAAGGACCATGGGCACAGGCTGGGGAGTATCGCCGCCACTCAGCTTTTGCTTCCTCCAGCTCAGCTTTGGGGCGTATCGCCGCCCCAAAGCTGAGCTGGAGGAAGCAAAAGCTGAGCGGCGGCGATATGAGGAGGCAGCACGGCAGCGCGACAGGTACGAGAGGCAACCCCAGAATTTTTGGGGGGGGAGGCTAGAGAGGAGTGTGGCTAAGCCAGGTAGCAAACCTGAGCGCACTCCTCGTGCTTATAATAAGCAACGCGTCACTGGTCAGGCACCGTGTTATGCGGTTAAGCGCACGGTGTCGCCAGTGCGTGCCCATAGCCCGGTGCGCTATAGGGCAGCCCCCCGAAAGTGTCGTGTGAGTGTGGGCATCCAGCCGGGGCGTATTGTGCTCAGCGCGTCTGGTCTCCGGTACGCTGTTTCGGTCCAGGGTATCCTGCGCCGGCTCTGCATGCTGTGTCTCCGGGGCGCTGGGAGGGTGCAGTGCGTCCTATGCCTACGCTCCGCTTGTACCGGGCAAAGGTGGGAGTGGAGCCTAAGGGAGAGGTGCGCGTAGTAGGCACTAGATCTCCAGTGCTCACCCACAGCCCGGTTCAACCTGTGCCTGCACTCTGGAGGGTCCGGGCTAGAGTAGTATTCCAGCCTGGGGGAGTGGTGCCAAGGCTGCGCACCAGTGCTCCCCCACAGCCCGGTCCTTCAGGTGCCTCTTCTTAACATCAAGCCTCCTGTAGGTCTCCCCAGCCTGGTGGGTCCTATGGCAGCCCCACGCACCAGGCTGTCTTTCCGTCTCCTCCCTACAGGTGTGCCCGTCTGTCCCGAGCCGTCAGAGCTGTCCGTCTGCCCCGAGCCGTCAGAAGTGCCCGTCTGTCCCGAGCCGTCAGAGCTGCCCGTCTGTCCCGAGCCGTCAGAGCTGCCCGTCTGTCCCGAGCCGTCAGAGCTGCCCGTCTGTCCCGGGCCGTCAGAGCCGTCCGCCAGACAGGAGCAGCCAGAGCCGTCCGTAGGACAGGAGCAGCCAGAGCCGTCCGCCAGCCATGAGCAGCCAGAGCCGTCCGCCAGCCATGAGCAGCCAGAGCCGTCAGCCAGCCAGAATCCGCCAGCCAGCCAGGATCCGCCAGAGCCAGCCAGCCAGCCAGGATCCACCAGAGCCAGCCAGCCAGGATCCGCCAGAGCCAGCCAGCCAGGATCCGCCAGAGCCAGCCAGTCCGGAGCGGTCCCTCTGTCCGGGGCTGCCCCTCAGTCCAGCGGGACCCATGTCTAGGGTCCCCAGTCCAAGGTCGGGGGCGAGGGTCGCCACCTTGAGGAGGCCACAGAAGCGGACAAAGACAAGGGTGAAATGGGGTCCACGTCCAGCGCCAGAGCCGCCGCCGCGGACAGATGCCCACCCAGACCCTCCCCTATAGGTTTAGGTGGTGCGGTCGGTGGGGGGGGGGGGGGGGGGGGGGGGGGGTGTACTGTCACATTCTGACCCTAGTTATCGTGTTAATTGTTTGTTTTTGTGGGTCAGGACGTGAGTTGGGTGGGCATTCTATGTTTTGTGTCTGGTTAGTCTATTTCTGTGTTTGACCTGGTATGTTTCTCAATCAGAGTCAGCTGTCAATCGTTGTCCCTGATTGAGAACCATATTAAGGTAACCTGTTTGGTGTTGGGTTTTTGTTGGTGATTGTATCTCGTGTCAGTGTTCGTGCCACACGGGACTGTTTTCGGTTTGGTCACGTTTGTTGTTTTTGTATCTTGAAGTGTTCAGTTTACTTTTATTAAAATATGAACACTAACCACTCTGCATATTGGTCCGATCCGTCTCGCCTCTCCTCGTCCGAGGAGGAGGAAGAAAATGACTATAGTAACAACAACAGAAGTCAATATTAAATGAATCACTCTTGATTATCTGTCAACTCTTGATTAACTGTCAAAACAAACACACAAGTCTTTAAAAAATATATGTTTATAAAAAAATAAAAATATTTTTTGTGATATCCAATTGGTAGTTACAGTCTTGTCTCATCGCTTCAACTCCCGTACGGATTCAGGAAAGGCAAAGGTCGAGAGCCGTGCGTCCTCCGAAACACAAACAAACTGATTCTTGACACAATGCCCATTTAACCCGGAAGCCAGCCGCACCAATGTGCCAGAAGAAACACCGTACACCTGGCAACCGTGTCAGCGTTCACTGCTCCCAGCCCGCCACAGGAGTCGATAGTGTGCGATGGGACACGGACATCCCTGCTCGGCCAAACCCTACCCTAAACTGGACGACACTGGGCCAATTGTGTGCCGCCCCATGTGTCTCCCAGTCACGGCAGGTCCCTTCAGTCCTCTTATATACTGCCACACAAAAGGGGGTTGGGTCCTGCAGGTGATTGGCTGTTATCTTGCGGGCTCAGTTTCCCAAGAAACTGAGCAATGTCTCCTATCTTAACTTCCAGAACGTATTCTGGGCGTTTTTCCAATTGATTTGAGGAGGAGGTCGCAGTTACCTGCACGGACCAAGATAGAGAGGAGAGAAGACGCCTACTGTGTACAATTCAAGGCTCTCTCTTTAAAAAATAAATAAAATGTAGCGTTTCTATTGGACAGGTTCAGCATACAGGGAGGGACCTACCTGAATCTGTCCAATAGAAACAGCATACAGGGAGGGACCTACCTGAATCTGTCCAATAGAAACAGCATACAGGGAGGAACCTACCTGAATCTGTCCAATAGAAACAGCATACAGGGAGGGACCTACCTGAATCTGTCCAATAGAAACAGCATACAGGGAGGGACCTACCTGAATCTGTCCAATAGAAACAGCATACAGGGAGGAACCTACCGGAATCTGTCCAATAGAAACAGCATACAGAGAGGAACCTACCTGAATCTATCCAATAGAAACAGCATACAGGGAGGAACCTACCTGAATCTGTCCAATAGAAACAGCATACAGGGAGGAACCTACCTGAATCTGTCCAATAGAAACAGCATACAGGGAGGGACCTACCTGAATCTGTCCAATAGAAACAGCATACAGGGAGGGACCTACCTGAATCTGTCCAATAGAAACAGCATACAGGGAGGAACCTACCGGAATCTGTCCAATAGAAACAGCATACAGAGAGGAACCTACCTGAATCTATCCAATAGAAACAGCATACAGGGAGGAACCTACCTGAATCTGTCCAATAGAAACAGCATACAGGGAGGAAACTACCTGAATCTGTCCAATAGAAACACTTGTTTTTGTTACCAAAACAGAATGTTTTGCAGCTGTTTGGAGTAACGATTACACCCCAATTGGTAATGAAACTAGCTAGCTACCCAACTTAACGTTAAATATCAAGTTGCCGCTCAACAGCAAGTCAGTAGCACATCCTCATATCGAACTGAAAGCTGAGGATCCGGTTTTTGTCAATGCCGAAATGAGAATGACATCCGTTATTTAATATTTATTTTATTATTTATTATTTATTATTTTGTATTTTATTATTTATTTTATATTTATTTATTTCTCGATTTTCGAAATGTTACATACTATAAAGCTTTATTTTTTTTCTTCGCATACTCAAAAGGCCTTCTATCTAGGATGCAAGTACGGATAATCGGACACATCCACAGAATCGTGAGAATCGCAACACGTAACGCATCGGCACCTAAATATCATGATATTATCGTATCGTGAGGTCCCTGTCCATTCGCAGAAAGACAGACAGAGACAGAAAGACAGACAGACAGGCAGACAGAGACAGAAAGATACACAGGCAGACAGAGACAGAAATGACAGGCAGACAGACAGGCTATGATACAGTATCGACGTCAGATACATTTTTGTTGTCTCAATCAACACTTAACAAACTGGCTTCTTCAGTCTGTAAAAAATCCCATTGCGTTGACCACATCCAGTGTGTAATTGTCTGAGGTTTTCACCAGTTCTTGGTTTAGTACAGAGCTGCTAGTATCTAGAGAGAAGCTAGGGGGCGGTGTAGCTTCACTCAATGGCACCACTGGCCTACTTCACGTCGTTCCAGACTCCTCTCCACAGCAATGGGTTGATCTGATCGACTTTGTTTACCTTTAGAATTCTGACCATGATAAAGAATTGGAACAGAGGATTGTGTCGTGGGTTCTGACTGCGGGACCAGGGGACAGACAGAAAAGACAGACAGACAGACAGACAGACAGACAGACAAAAAGAAAGACAGAAATACAGAGACACAGACAGACAAAAAGACAGACAGACAGACAGACAGACAGACTGTGGACCGAGTGATGAAATACTAAACGTACTACCCAACCTGTGAACCTGTCTCTGTCCTGTCTCTGTCCTATCTCTGTCCCGTACTGTCCTGTCTCTGTCCTGTCTTTGTCCCATACTGTCTTGTCTCTGTCCTGTCTCTGTCACGTCTCCGTCCTGCTCTGTCGCTGTCCTGTCTCTGTCTCTCTCCTGTCTCTTTCCTGTCCTGTCTTAATCCTGTCCTGTCTCTGTCCTGTCTCCATCCTGTCTTGTCTCTTTTATGTCTCTGTCCTGTCCTGTCCAAGGCCCTGTCCTGTCTGTCAGTCTATCGGGGTGTTTTTGCAGCCAACGTGGAACATAATGGTGTTGTGTTGTATGAACCAGAGGATGGCTACAGTGCTTTGAGGTTAGCGTCGTGTGGGTGTTTTTGTGCGATATTCCAAATGCTTGTATCGCAAGAATCAAGTCCATTTTTCTTATTTTAAGAGCGTTTAGGATTGTTCTCATCTTGTCTTTTTTTGGTCTGAGCGCTTTCTGTGCCGTGTGCAACTTCCCATTTACACACACCAAATCAAATCAAATCGTATTTGTCACATGCGCGGAACACAGTGAAATGCTTACTTAGAAGGCCTTAACCAACAAGGCAGTTCAAGAAATAGAGTTAAGAAAATATTCACTAAATAAACTAAAGTCATTTTCTAAAATTATAAGTAACACAATAAAATAACAAGAATGAGGCTAGACACAGGGGGTACAGAGTCAATGTGAGGGGGTACAAGTTAGTCGAAGTAATCTATGCATAGATAATAAACAGCAGCAGTGTACTGGGGGGGGGGGGGGGGTCGTCAATGTAAATAGTCCGAGTGGTTATTTGATTAATTGTTCAGCAGTCTTATGACTCTTTTGGTCCCAGACTTGGTGCTCCGGTACCTCTTCCCGTGCGGTAGCAGAGAGAACAGTCTATGACTAGGGTGGCTGGAGTCTTAGACCATTTTCTGGGCCTTCCTCTGACACCGCCTGGTATAGAGGTCCTGGATGACAGGAAGCTTGGCCCTTCCTCTGACACCGCCTGGTATAGAGGTCCTGGATGGCAGGAAGCTTGGCCCCTGTGATGTACTGGGCCGTACGCACTAGCCTCTGTAGAGCCTTACAGTTGGATGCCGAGCAGTTGCCATACCAGGCGGTGAAAAACCAGTCATGGATGCTCTTGATGGTGCAGCTGTATAACTTTCTGAGGATCTGGGTGACCCCCATGCCAAATCTCCTGAAGGGGACAAGGTGTTTGTCCTTCCCTCTTCACGACTGTCTTGGTGTGTTTGGACCATGGTAGTTCGATGGTGATGTGGACACCAAGGAACTTGAAACTCTCGACCCGTTCCACGTCAGCCCCGTCGATGTTAATGGGGACCTGTTCAACCCGCCTTTTCCTGTAGTCCACGATCAGCTCCTTTGTCTTGCTCACGTTGAGGGAGAGGTTGTTGTCCTGACACCACACTGCCAGGTTTCTGACCTCCTTCTTATAGGCGGTCTCATTGTTGTCGGTAATCAGGCCTACCACTGTTGTGTCGTCAGCAAACTTAATGATGGTGTCGGAGTCGTGATGGCCACGCAGTTGTGGTTGAACAGGGAGTACAGTAGGGGACTATGCACGTATTACAGACTCAGTCAGGGGGGGGTTGAAAATGTCAGTGAAGACACTTGCCAGTTTGTCAGCGCATGCTCGCAGTACACGTCCTGGTAATCCGTCTGGCCCTGCGGCCTTGTGAATGTTGACCTGTTTGAAGGTCTTACTGACATTGGCTGCGGAGAGTGTGATCACACAGCAATTCCATTCAGCAATGTTCCAGCATCTAGTGGAAAGCCTTCCCAGAAGAGTGGAGGCTGTTACAGGAGCAAAGGGGAGACCAACTCCATATGAATTCCCATGATTTTTGGAATGAGATGTTATACGAGCAGGGTGTCCACATACTTTTGGTCATGTAGTGTACCTCCCTTCCTCCCCCCTGGTCTTAGCACTGTTTATATGTCTGTGTGTGTGTGCCTGGCCTGGATATCAGCCTAACCTCTTTGTTACATCTACCATTTTTAAGACATCTTTTTCAAATTGAGAGTTGGAGGCGGTTTCTGTCTTAGCCAGACAGACGTTTCATCTGAGAGTGCAGCCTGGCCAGACATACGTTTCATCTGAGAGTGCAGCCTGGCCAGACATATGTTTCATCTGAGAGTGCAGCCTGGCCAGACAGACGTTTCATCTGAGAATGCAGCCTGGCCAGACAGACGTTTCATCTGAGAGTGCAGCCTGGCCAGACAGACGTTTCATCTGAGAGTGCAGCCTGGCCAGACATACGTTTCATCTGAGAGTGCAGCCTGGCCAGACAGACGTTTCATCTGAGAGTGCAGCCTGGCCAGACAGACATTTCATCTGAGAGTGCAGCCTGGCCAGACATACGTTTCATCTGAGAGTGCAGCCTGGCCAGACAGACGTTTCATCTGAGAGTGCAGCCTGGCCAGACAGACGTTTCATCTGAGAGTGCAGCCTGGCCAGACAGACGTTTCATCTGAGAGTGCAGCCTGGCCAGACAGACAGTTTCACAGCGGACTGATATTTATTTATCCTCCCAGAGTTCAGAGAAGCATCCTCATTTAGATAAAATGCAAAACACACATACATACAAACACCTTCTCGGCCTCCACAACAACCGTGAGGTAACGTCTCGCTGGGCCTTTCAAGGGAAACACGATCTCTTCATGGTACCATATAAACACTCTTAAAACAAAAGGTTCCGAAAGAGCTCTTCCACTGTCCCCATAGGAGAACCCTTTTTGGATTCAGGTAGAACCCTTTTTGGATTCAGGTAGAACCCTTTTTGGATCCAGGTAGAACCCTTTTTGGATTCAGGTAGAACCCTTTTTGGATTCAGGTAGAACCCTTTTTGGATTCAGGTAGAACCCTTTTTGGATCCAGGTAGAACCCTTTTTGGATCCAGGTAGAACCCTTTTTGGATTCAGGCAGAACCCTTTTTGGATTCAGGTAGAACCCGTTTTGGATTCAGGTAGAACCCTTTTTGGATCCAGGTAGAACCCTTTTTGGATCCAGGTAGAACCCTTTTTGGATTCAGGTAGAACCCTTTTTGGATTCAGGTAGAACCCTTTTTGGATTCAGGTAGAACCCTTTTTGGATCCAGGTAGAACCATTTTTGGATTCAGGTAGAACCCTTTTTGGATCCAGGTAGAACCCTTTTTGGATTCAGGCAGAACCCTTTTTGGATTCAGGTAGAACCCGTTTTGGATTCAGGTAGAACCCTTTTTGGATCCAGGTAGAACCCTTTTTGGATTCAGGTAGAACCCTTTTTGGATTCAGGTAGAACCCTTTTTGGATCCAGGTAGAACCCTTTTTGGATTCAGGTAGAACCCTTTTTAGATTCAGGTAGAACCCTTTTTGGATTCAGGCAGAACACTTTTGGGATTCAGGTAGAACCCTTTTTGGATTCAGGTAGAACCCTTTTTGGATTCAGGTAGAACCCTTTTTGGATTCAGGTAGAACCCTTTTTGGATCCAGGTAGAACCCTTTTTAGATTCAGGTAGAACCCTTTTTGGATTCAGGTAGAACCCTTTTTAGATTCAGGTAGAACCCTTTTTGGATTCAAGTAGAACCCTTTTTGGATTCAGGTAGAACCCTTTTTGGATTCAGGTAGAACCCTTTTGGATCCAGGTAGAACCCTTTTTGGATTCAGGTAGAACCCTTTTTGGATTCAGGTAGAACCCTTTTCGGATTCAGGTAGAACCCTTTTTGGATTCAGGTAGAACCCTTTTTGGATTCAGGTAGAACCCTTTTTGGATTCAGGTAGAACCCTTAGTCTATAGTAGTGTACTATATAGGGAATAGGACTCTGGGTCTATAGTAGTGCACTATATAGGGAAAAGGGCCCTGGTCTCCCAGCTAGACGACCCAACAGGTTCAGAGTGTCTGACTGTCCTCCCCGCTAGACGACCCAACAGGTTCAGAGTGTCTGACTGTCCTCCTAGCTAGACGACCCAACAGGTTCAGAGTGTCTGACTGTCCTCCCAGCTAGACGACCCAACAGGTTCAGAGTGTCTGACTGTCCTCCCAGCTAGACGACCCAACAGGTTCAGAGTGTCTGACTGTCCTCCCAGCTAGACGACCCAACAGGTTCAGAGTGTCTGACTGTCCTCCCAGCTAGACGACCCAACAGGTTCAGAGTGTCCTACTGTCCTCCCAGCTAGACGACCCAACAGGTTCAGAGTGTCTGACTGTCCTCCCAGCTAGACGACCCAACAGGTTCAGAGTGTCCTACTGTCCTCCCAGCTAGACGACCCAACAGGTTCAGAGTGTCCTACTGTCCTACTAGCTAGACGACCCAACAGGTTCAGAGTGTCTGACTGTCCTCCCAGCTAGACGACCCAACAGGTTCAGAGTGTCTGACTGTCCTCCCCGCTAGACGACCCAACAGGTTCAGAGTGTCTGACTGTCCTCCCAGCTAGACGACCCAACAGGTTCAGAGTGTCTGACTGTCCTCCCAGCTAGACGACCCAACAGGTTCAGAGTGTCTGACTGTCCTCCCAGCTAGACGACCCAACAGGTTCAGAGTGTCTGACTGTCCTCCCAGCTAGACGACCCAACAGGTTCAGAGTGTCCTACTGTCCTCCCAGCTAGACGACCCAACAGGTTCAGAGTGTCCTACTGTCCTCCCAGCTAGACGACCCAACAGGTTCAGAGTGTCCTACTGTCCTCCCAGCTAGACGACCCAACAGGTTCAGAGTGTCCTACTGTCCTCCCAGCTAGACGACCCAACAGGTTCAGAGTGTCCTACTGTCCTCCCAGCTAGACGACCCAACAGGTTCAGAGTGTCTGACTGTCCTCCCAGCTAGACGACCCAACAGGTTCAGAGTGTCTGACTGTCCTCCCAGCTAGACGACCCAACAGGTTCAGAGTGTCCTACTGTCCTACTAGCTAGACGACCCAACAGGTTCAGAGTGTCTGACTGTCCTCCCAGCTAGACGACCCAACAGGTTCAGAGTGTCCTACTGTCCTACTAGCTAGACGACCCAACAGGTTCAGAGTGTCTGACTGTCCTCCCAGCTAGACGACCCAACAGGTTCAGAGTGTCTGACTGTCCTCCCAGCTAGACGACCCAACAGGTTCAGAGTGTCCTACTGTCCTCCCAGCTAGACGACCCAACAGGTTCAGAGTGTCTGACTGTCCTCCCAGCTAGACGACCCAACAGGTTCAGAGTGTCCTACTGTCCTCCCAGCTAGACGACCCAACAGGTTCAGAGTGTCTGACTGTCCTCCCAGCTAGACGACCCAACAGGTTCAGAGTGTCCTACTGTCCTCCCAGCTAGACGACCCAACAGGTTCAGAGTGTCCTACTGTCCTCCCAGCTAGACGACCCAACAGGTTCAGAGTGTCTGACTGTCCTCCCAGCTAGACGACCCAACAGGTTCAGAGTGTCTGACTGTCCTCCCAGCTAGACGACCCAACAAGTTCAGAGTGTCCTACTGTCCTCCCAGCTAGACGACCCAACAGGTTCAGAGTGTCTGACTGTCCTCCCAGCTAGACGACCCAACAAGTTCAGAGTGTCTGACTGTCCTCCCAGCTAGACGACCCAACAGGTTCAGACTGTCCTCCCAGCTAGACGACCCAACAAGTTCAGACTGTCCTCCCAGCTAGACGACCCAACAGGTTCAGAGTGTCTGACTGTCCTCCCAGCTAGACGACCCAACAGGTTCAGAGTGTCCTACTGTCCTCCCAGCTAGACGACCCAACAGGTTCAGAGTGTCTGACTGTCCTCCCAGCTAGACGACCCAACAGGTTCAGAGTGTCCTACTGTCCTCCCAGCTAGACGACCCAACAGGTTCAGAGTGTCTGACTGTCCTCCTAGCTAGACGACCCAACAGGTTCAGAGTGTCTGACTGTCCTCCCAGCTAGACGACCCAACAGGTTCAGAGTGTCTGACTGTCCTCCTAGCTAGACGACCCAACAAGTTCAGACTGTCCTCCCAGCTAGACGACCCAACAGGTTCAGAGTGTCTGACTGTCCTCCCAGCTAGACGACCCAACAGGTTCAGAGTGTCCTACTGTCCTCCCAGCTAGACGACCCAACAGGTTCAGAGTGTCTGACTGTCCTCCCAGCTAGACGACCCAACAGGTTCAGAGTGTCTGACTGTCCTCCCAGCTAGACGACCCAACAGGTTCAGAGTGTCCTCCCAGCTAGACGACCCAACAGGTTCAGAGTGTCCTCCCAGCTAGACGACCCAACAGGTTCAGAGTGTCTGACTGTCCTCCCAGCTAGACGACCCAACAGGTTCAGAGTGTCTGACTGTCCTCCCACCTAGACGACCCAACAGGTTCAGTGTCTGACTGTCCTCCCAGCTAGACGACCCAACAGGTTCAGAGTGTCCTACTGTCCTCCCAGCTAGACGACCCAACAGGTTCAGAGTGTCTGACTGTCCTCCCAGCTAGACGACCCAACAGGTTCAGAGTGTCTGACTGTCCTCCCAGCTAGACGACCCAACAGGTTCAGACTTTCATTCTGCAGGAAGGAAAGAACAAGATGAGAAGGAGTTGAGGTGACCTGAGCTACACTGTACCTAGTCACTCCTCCAATTGGCTACACTGTACCTAGTCACTCCTCCAATTGGCTACACCATGACTAGACACTCCTCCAATTGGCTACACTATACCTAGACACTCCTCCAATTGGCTACACTATACCTAGACCCTCCTCCTATTGGCTACACTATACCTAGAACCTCCTCCAATTGGCTACACTATACATAGACACTCCTCCAATTGGCTACACTATACCTAGACCCTCCTCCTATTGGCTACACTATACCTAGACCCTCCTCCTGGCTACACTATACCTAGACCCTCCTCTTATTGGCTACACTATACCTAGGCTCTCCTCCTATTGGCTACACTATATCTAGACCCTCCTCCTATTGGCTACACTATACCTAGACCCTCCTCCTATTGGCTACACTATACCTAGACCCTCCTCCTATTGGCTACACTATACCTAGACCCTCCTCCTATTGGCTACACTATACCTAGACCCTCCTCCTATTGGCTACACTATACCTAGACCCTCCTCCTATTGGCTACACTATACCTAGACCCTCCTCCAATTGGCTACACTATACCTAGACCCTCCTCCTATTGGCTACACTATACCTAGACCCTCCTCCAATTGGCTACACTATACCTAGACCCTCCTCCTATTGGCTACACTATACCTAGACCCTCCTCCTATTGGCTACACTATACTTAGACACTCCTCCAATTGGCTACACTATACCTAGACCCTCCTCCAATTGGCTACACTATACCTAGACCCTCCTCCTATTGGCTACACTATACCTAGACCCTCCTCCTATTGGCTACACTATACCTAGACACTCCTCCAATTGGCTACACTATACCTAGACCCTCCTCCTTCTCTCTCTTTTGTCCCTCCATGGGGGTTGTTGTGGGGGAGTGTTTCCTATCTGAGCGTTGCAACAGACTCTGAAGAGGATTCACAGGGTAGACGGTGGTGCCTGTGTGTGTGTGTGTGTGTGTGTGTGTGTGGGGGGGGGGGGGTAGATTGACACATGCACAGACACCAAAGCGTCAAACTGATTGCCCACGTATCCTTCAAACAGTCACGGTGTGTTTTGTGGCTATGGTTAGGTTGTTTTGGCACGGGGCTGCAGTGACCCTGGTTCATAGTTATCTAGATCACAGGGTTGTGAGGAAGGGTAGACCACCAGTGGGTTAGGCTACTCTGAGCTCTGTGTTGTAGATAGACACTGGCGTCTGTCTGTCTGTCTGTCTGTCTGTCTGTCTGTCTGTCTGTCTGTGTGTGTGTGTGTGTGTGTGTGGGGCTCCTAGTTTAAAGAGCTCTGTAATATCAGTGTGGTGACGGTGGAGGAAACCTTGCTTCCTTTTTCACTATTTTTGAAGCTGTTGGGTTTCATTACACTGTTTATCTGGTCTGATGTCTTTCTGCTGTGTTGCAGGTTAAAGAACATTCACATAAAAACCTCTTGTGTAGATTAGAAGAGATATTGCCTGTCTTGTGGAATAAGGGAGAGGTGGGAGCAGAGGGAGAAGAGGGAGAGGAGGGAAAAGAAGGAGATGAGAGGAGGTAGAGGAGTGAGAGGAGGGAGCGGGAGGAGAAGAAGGAGATGAGAGGAAGTAGAGGAGGGAGAGGAGGGAGCGGGAGGAGAAGAAGTAGAGGAGGGAGAGGAAGAAGTGGAGAAGGAGAACAATGAGATGCGAGAGGAGAGGAGGAGGGAGAGGAGATGGAGATGGAGAGGAGGGAGAGGAGAGAAGGAAAGGTGGAGGTACAGGAGAGAAGGGGGGGGGATGAGGAGAGTCAAAGGAGAGAGAGGACAGGAGGAGGGAGAGATAGAGAGAAGGGGGGAGTGATAGGGAGAAGAGGGAGAGGAGGGAGAGATAGACAGAGGAAGGAGAGGATTGAGAGATAGAGAGAGGCTCTATGGGTTTGGTTTGGAGAGAGAGATTTATTTACCTTTTTTTTTATTTTTTTTATTAGATAAACACTCAAATTTAAAAAGAGTTCAGGACAAGTGATGAACAACAACTCTAAAAAAAAAAAGTAACTTTGTCCCTCAAATTAAAAAGCTTTTACTCTCGCTAGCTAGGTAAACAACAACAAACCTAGCCAGCACGGGAACCAGAAGAAACGAGCTGGAACAAACCTAGCCAGGGGAGTTAATACAACTACATCAAGCGACTAAACTGAGTGAGTAAACCAGAAAGGAGCACGGACTCTAACGTGAAACATATCTTCTGTGTTTTTGTGTGAAGATTTTTCAGTCTTTTTGTTGTTTTGTTTGAGCTAAATTAGCGCTAACTAGCAACAGCAGCAGACAAACAAAACCAGTTGCCATGGCAACGGGGCAGCAGGACAGTAGCAGTATCAGAGCCCACAGGCACCATGTCCCCACTCCCCCTCAGCACTGAATCCATGCTCTACCCTAAAGAGGCCAAAAATGACACAACGAGGAAAGCTTTTAAACAGAAACTACTAAAGGGGAAGCCAGAAACCCCTTTCACAGACCTCTACAAAAAGCAGCGATGTGAGTAACCCTCATCTTCCTCACTGACCAGCCAAATGCATGGCGCTCAGCAGTCTGCTCTCACTACCCATGCATAAAGAAAGAGGGAATCTGTAATGGGTGGAAACTGAAAATCAAAGAGACAGACGACCCTGACAGCACCATGATAACAATCAACCCCTACAAGACTGGGACTGTCATGGTGCAAGGTAACATCAGGCTGTTTGAAACAGACTTTCAGACCATTAAGGAGAGAGCGGAGAGAGAGAGAAGAACACCACCAGTGACATGCCCTCCCACAAGACAAACTCCACCAGCACCACCCTCACCCGTAATCTCCCCACCCAAAAAGGCACATCCAGCACCTCAGGCCCTCCTCACCACCATGGCTGCCATGAGGGATGAGTTCACCAAACTGGAGGGGGAGGTGGTCCTGCTGAGGGAGAGTGTGAGCAAACAGCCACCAGACATCCTCACCTTAGAGGAGCTCCTAACCAAGGTGTTAACAGCCACCAGACACCTTAGAGGGGCTCCTAACCAAGGTGTTAACAGCAACCAGACATCCTCACCTTAGAGGAGCTCCTAACCAAGGTGTTAACAGCAACCAGACACCTTAGAGGAGCTCCTAACCAAGGTGTTAACAGCCACCAGACATCCTCACCTTAGAGGAGCTCCTAACCAAGGTGTTAACAGCAACCAGACACCTTAGAGGGGCTCCTAACCAAGGTGTTAACAGCAACCAGACACCTTAGAGGGGCTCCTAACCAAGGTGTTAACAGCAACCAGACACCTTAGAGGAGCTCCTAACCAAGGTGTTAACAGCAACCAGACACCTTAGAGGAGCTCCTAACCAAGGTGTTAACAGCAACCAGACACCTTAGAGGAGCTCCTAACCAAGGTGTTAACAGCAACCAGACACCTTAGAGGAGCTCCTAACCAAGGTGTTAACAGCAACAAGACACCTTAGAGGAGCTCCTAACCAAGGTGTTAACAGCAACCAGACACCTTAGAGGAGCTCCTAACCAAGGTGTTAACAGCAACCAGACACCTTAGAGGAGCTCCTAACCAAGGTGTTAACAGCAACCAGACACCTTAGAGGGGCTCCTAACCAAGGTGTTAACAGCAACCAGACACCTTAGAGGAGCTCCTAACCAAGGTGTTAACAGCAACCAGACATCCTCACCTTAGAGGAGCTCCTAACCAAGGTGTTAACAGCATCCAGACACCTTAGAGGAGCTCCTAACCAAGGTGTTAACAGCAACCAGACACCTTAGAGGGGCTCCTAACCAAGGTGTTAACAGCAACCAGACACCTTAGAGGAGCTCCTAACCAAGGTGTTAACAGCAACCAGACACCTTAGAGGGGCTCCTAACCAAGGTGTTAACAGCCACCAGACACCTTAGAGGAGCTCCTAACCAAGGTGTTAACAGCAACCAGACACCTTAGAGGAGCTCCTAACCAAGGTGTTAACAGCCACCAGACACCTTAGAGGAGCTCCTAACCAAGGTGTTAACAGCAACCAGACATCCTCACCTTAGAGGGGCTCCTAACCAAGGTGTTAACAGCAACCAGACACCTTAGAGGAGCTCCTAACCAAGGTGTTAACAGCCACCAGACATCCTCACCTTAGAGGGGCTCCTAACCAAGGTGTTAACAGCAACCAGACACCTTAGAGGAGCTCCTAACCAAGGTGTTAACAGCCACCAGACATCCTCACCTTAGAGGAGCTCCTAACCAAGGTGTTAACAGCAACCAGACACCTTAGAGGGGCTCCTAACCAAGGTGTTAACAGCAACCAGACACCTTAGAGGAGCTCCTAACCAAGGTGTTAACAGCAACCAGACACCTTAGAGGAGCTCCTAACCAAGGTGTTAACAGCAACCAGACACCTTAGAGGAGCTCCTAACCAAGGTGTTAACAGCAACCAGACACCTTAGAGGAGCTCCTAACCAAGGTGTTAACAGCAACCAGACACCTTAGAGGAGCTCCTAACCAAGGTGTTAACAGCAACCAGACATCCTCACCTTAGAGGGGCTCCTAACCAAGGTGTTAACAGCAACCAGACACCTTAGAGGAGCTCCTAACCAAGGTGTTAACAGCAACCAGACACCTTAGAGGGGCTCCTAACCAAGGTGTTAACAGCAACCAGACACCTTAGAGGAGCTCCTAACCAAGGTGTTAACAGCAACCAGACACCTTAGAGGAGCTCCTAACCAAGGTGTTAACATCAACCAGACACCTTAGAGGGGCTCCTAACCAAGGTGTTAACAGCAACCAGACACCTTAGAGGAGCTCCTAACCAAGGTGTTAACAGCAACCAGACATCCTCACCTTAGAGGAGCTCCTAACCAAGGTGTTAACAGCAACCAGACACCTTAGAGGAGCTCCTAACCAAGGTGTTAACATCAACCAGACACCTTAGAGGGGCTCCTAACCAAGGTGTTAACATCAACCAGACACCCTCACCTTAGAGGAGCTCCTAACCAAGGTGTTAACAGCAACCAGACACCTTTGCAATTTACAATCGGAATTTACAAGGTTTGAAGTCCTCTGCTTTTGGGCTAAAGAACAGAAACCCAGACTTCCTGAAAGAAATTGATGATGTTGATATTGTAGTACTACAGGAAACGTGGTGCAGACGTGATGTTTCCACTGGCTGTCCACTTGGTTATAGGGAGATAATCCTACCATCCACCTAATTAAAATGAATCACACAGGGCAGAGACTCAGGACAGGGCAGAGACTCAGGACAGGGCAGAGACTCAGGACAGGACAGAGACTCAGGACAGGACAGAGACTCAGGACAGGACAGAGACTCAGGACAGGACAGAGACTCAGGACAGGACAGAGACTCAGGACAGGGCAGAGACTCAGGACAGGGCAGAGACTCAGGGGGAATGCTATTATGGTGTACATCTGAACTATATCATTCAATCGTATTGATCAAAACAGGAGAATTCTTTTTCTGGTTAAAAATCAACAAGGAGGCTATCTTAACAGATAAAAACGTCTTCCTCTGTGCCACATACATTCCCCCCTCAGTCACCCTACTTCAATTAAGAGAGTTTCTCCATTCTAGAGATTAGTCACTTTCAGGCTCAAGGCAACTTTTTAGCCTTAACATTCTCCTACAGCAATGAAGGTGTATTTTTGGCCGTTTGGAACATAAACTTTATATTTTACAAACTATTCACTCTCCAACCCAAAAAGGCCTGTGGTGCTATTTGAAATGATCAACATTATCCTCACTGCAGGTATTTCCCCCAATATTTGGAACCAAGGATTGATCACACCAATCTATAAGTCAAATTTGACCAAAATAATTACAGAGGAATTTGCTTTAACAGCAACTTGGGGGAAATTCTGCGCAGCATCATAAATAGCAGACTACATCATTTCCTGGATGGTTAAATAAATAAAAACATTTTAAAGTCCTGAGTAGAAGCCAGATTGGATTTTTTTTTTAAACGATCGTGCAATAGACCACATTTCCACCCGTCTCTAATTGACACAAAAGTCAACCGAAACAGAAGGCAAAATCTTCTCGTGTTTTGTAGACTTCAAGAAAGCTATTGATTCAATTTTGCACAAAGGGTCTTTTTATAGACCAATAGAAAGGGATATTGGAGGGAAAACATGAAGACATTATTAAATCAATGTAAAACTAAAAACAAATGTGTGGTTAAAATTGGCAACAGGCAAACAGACTTCTTCTCTCAGGGACGGGGAGTGAAACAGGGCTGCCCAATAAGTCCAACACTATTTAACATCTACAATAATGAACTATCAAAAACAGTAGAAGAATCGGCAGCACCTGGTCTCACCCTACACAACACTGAAATCAAGTGTCTGCTGTACGCAGATGGCCTGGTGCTGCTGTCTCTCACTAAGGAGGGTCTGCTGTAGACAGATGACCTGGTGCTGCTGTCTCCCACTAAGGAGGGTCTGCTGTAGACAGATGACCTGGTGCTGCTGTCTCTCACTAAGGAGGGTCTGCTGTAGACAGATGACCTGGTGCTGCTGTCTCCCACTAAGGAGGGTCTGCTGTAGACAGATGGCCTGGTGCTACTGTCTCCCACTAAGGAGGGTCTGCTGTAGACAGATGACCTGGTGCTGCTGTCTCCCACTAAGGAGGGTCTGCTGTAGACAGATGACCTGGTGCTGCTGTCTCCCACTAAGGAGGGTCTGCTGTCTCCCACTAAGGAGGGTCTGCTGTCTCCCACTAAGGGGGGTCTGCTGTCTCCCACTAAGGAGGGTCTGCTGTAGACAGATAACCTGGTGCTGCTGTCTCCCACTAAGGAGGGTCTGCTGTAGACAGATGACCTGGTGCTGCTGTCTCCCACTAAGGAGGGTCTGCTGTAGACAGATGACCTGGTGCTGCTGTCTCCCACTAAGGAGGGTCTGCTGTACACAGATGACCTGGTGCTGCTGTCTCCCACTAAGGAGGGTCTGCTGTAGACAGATGACCTGGTGCTGCTGTCTCCCACTAAGGAGGGGTTACAGCAGCATCTAGATCATCTGCACAGGTTCTGCCAGACCTGGGCTCTGATCGTTAGACAGGCTGCAGCCTGGTGCTGCTGTCCGTCCACAGGCTGCAGGAGGGCTCTGACCGTTAACTACAGGTTCTGTCAGACCTGGGCTGCTGACCGTTAACCACAGGGGGTTGCTGTCCAGACCTGGACTCTGACCGTTAATCACAGGTTCTGCTGGGCTCTGACCGACTACGGAGGGTCTGCTGCCCGACTGGGGGTCTGATCGTTAACCACAGGTTCTGTCAGACCTGGGCTCTGACCGTTAACCACAGGTTCTGTCAGACCTGGGCTCTGACCGTTAACTACAGGTTCTGTCAGACCTGGACTCTGACCGTTAACCACAGGTTCTGCTAGACCTGGGCCCTGACCGTTAATCACAGGTTCTGTCAGACCTGGACTCTGACCGTTAACCACAGGTTCTGTTGGACCTGGACTCTGACCGTTAATCACAGGTTCTGTCTGGACTCTGACCGTTAACCACAGGTTCTGTCTGGACTCTGACCGTTAACCACAGGTTCTATCAGACCTGGACTCTGATCGTTAACTACAGGTTCTGTCAGACCTGGGCCCCAGCCGTTAACCACAGGTTCTGTCAGACCTGGACTCTGACCGTTAACTACAGGTTCTGCCAGACCTGGACTCTGACCGTTAACTACAGGTTCTATCAGACCTGGGCTCGGACCGTTAATCACAGGTTCTGTCTGGGCTCTGACTGTTAACCACAGGTTCTGTCAGACCTGGGCTCTGACCGTTAATCAAAAAAAATAATATATAATGATATTCTAAACAAGTTCCAGAAATCAGAATGACAAATACAAATTATATTGGGAAAGAGTTCTATTTAAAACACACCAAAAACTACACGTATCCAGGACTAAATATCAGCAACACAGGGAGCTTTCACATGGCTGTGAACGAGCCGAGAGACAAAACAAGAAGAACATTCTGTGCCATTAAAAGGAACAATTAGAATCTGGCTCAAAATGTTCCAATCATTTATAGAACCGATTGCGCTATATGGCATTGAAGTATGGGGTCCAATCTCTAATAATGAATTCACCAAATGGGACAAAACATCCAGTTGAAATATTGCATGCAGAGTTTTGTCAGACTGTATTGCAAGTGCAAAGAAACACTCAAAATAACGCATGTAGAGCAGAATTGGGCCAATACCCCCTCCTCATTCGGATAGAAAAAAGAGACATCACATTTTACACCCATTTAAAAACAAGTGACCCCAAAACATTCCATCACACAGCTCTACAATGTCAAGAGATGGAACCAGAGAAGGTTCCCTTCAGCCAGCTGGTTCTGAGGCTCAGTTCACCAACCCAAACCAACCCCATAGATCCTCAGGACAGCATTCAGCCAGCTGGTTCTGAGGCTCAGTTCACTAACCCAAACCAACCCCATACAGCCTCAGGACAGCAGTCAGCCAGCTGGTTCTGAGGCTCAGGTCACTAACCCAAACCAACCCCATAGAGACTCAGGACAGCACTCAGAACTTCTGGCCCAACCAAAACATCACAAAGCAAAAATAAATATATCACCTATTGGAAAGACACCACAAAAAATCTTAGTAAACTTCAATGCGGTTTGTCTCTAAACAGACAGTACATGGTGGCAGACTATCTGACCACTGTGACTGATAGAAAACTGAGGAAAACATTGACTAGGGACAGACTCAGTGAACACAGTCTGGCTATAGAGACCGGTCGTCACAGACAAACCTGGCTGCCCAGAGAGGACGGTCTGGCTATAGAGACCGGTCGTCACAGACAAACCTGGCTGCCCAGAGAGGACAGTCTGGCTATAGAGACCGGTCGTCACAGACAAACCTGGCTGCCCAGAGAGGAAAGTCTGGCTATAGAGACCGGTCGTTACAGACAAACCTGGCTGCCCAGAGAGGACAGTCTGGCTACAGAGACCGGTCGTCACAGACAAACCTGGCTGCCCAGAGAGAACAGTCTGGCTATAGAGACCGGTCGTCACAGACAAACCTGGCTGTACAGAGGGGACAGTCTGGCTATAGAGCCCGGTCGTCACAGGCAAACCTGGCTGCCCAGAGAGGACAGTCTGGCTATAGAGACCGGTCGTAACAGACAAACCTGGCTGCCCAGAGAGGACAGTCTGACTATAGAGACCGGTCGTCACAGACAAACCTGGCTGCCCAGAGAGGACAGTCTGGCTATAGAGACCGGTCGTCACAGACAAACCTGGCTGTACAGAGGGGACAGTCTGGCTATAGAGACCGGTCGTCACAGACAAACCTGGCTGTCCAGAGAGGACAGTCTGGCTATAGAGACCGGTCGT
>NC_074668.1:6565110-6587610 GCF_029448725.1 Salvelinus fontinalis | reverse complement strand
GTTGTCAAACGGAGGGATACGTCTTCCCTCCACCTCTCTCTTTCTCCCCTCTGCCATTCTCTCTCCGACCCCAGGTGGGTTAATTCAAGAGGTTGTTTAGAGTGAGAGTAATATATGTATTTTTTGTGTTGTTGGCCCCAAGCCAATTGACAGGTGCACTGTGTATCTTAACAAGTTGCCAACCCTGTCTGGATGGGGCAGCATCTTAACTAGTCCCCCCTCTACTGAAGAAGAAAAACAACACTCAGAAAGAAGACACGGATCACTAACGAGGGACATATCACTAACGAGGGACATATCACATTTGGAGAGAGGAGAGTGAGGGAGAGAGTAGCGTGAGGGAGAGAGAGAGAGACAAAGAGAGAGAGAGAGATAAAGAGAGACAGAGAGAGAGAGACAAAGAGAGAGAGAGACAGAGAGAGAGAGAGAGAGAGGAGAGTGAGGGAGAGAGGAGAGTGAGGGAGAGAGAGAGAGACAAAGAGAGAGAGAGAGATAAAGAGCGACAGAGAGAGAGAGAGACGAGAGAGAGAGAGAGAGAGAGAGAGAGAGAGAGAGAGAGAGAGAGAGAGAGAGAGAAAGAGAGAGAGACAGATACAGAGAGAGAGAGAGAGAGAATAGACATGGAAGGAGAGAGAGAGACAGAGAGAGAGAGAGAGAGAGAATAGACATGGAAGGAGAGAGAGAGAGAGAGAGAGACAGAGAGAGAGAGAGAGAGAGAGAGAGAGAGAGAGAGAGAGAGAGAGAGAGAGAGAGAGGCTATTATTATTACTGTTGGTCCCACCATTTATTTATATATAAATAAATATATATTTTGTATATATATACATATATATTTGATTTTGATTTTTCGATATGTATACTTTGACAATGTAAGTAATAATGAACTTGCCATGTCAATAAAGTCAATTGAATTGAATTGAATTGAATTGAGAGACATGGAAGGAGAGAGGGAAAGAGAGAGAGAGAGAGAAGAGACATGGAAGGAGAGAGAGAGAGAGAGAGAGAGAGAGAGAGAGAGAGACATGAAAGGAGAGAGAGAGAGAGAGAGAGAGAGAGAGACATGAAAGGAGAGAGTGAGGGAGAGGGGGAGACAGGGGGACGGCGAGAAAGTGAGAGGGAGAGAAGAGACTATTAGAGAGAGAGAGTGTTAGAAAGAGTGATGGCAGTTAGCTCTGGATTGGGTCAAAGCCTGTGTGTGTGTCTGGGGTGTTATTGCGGTCTGGTTGTGGAAATAACACAGACCTGGCATTTCGCTACACCAGTAATAACATCTGCTAAACACGCGTATGTGACCGATAAACGTTGATTTGATTTGACAAGTTTGATTTAGAAACCATGGGTTACCACTCTAGTGGAGAGAGAGGAGGACAAAAACCTCTACTCTAATCTACTCTACTCTACTCTACTCTACTGTAGTCTACTGTAGTCTACTCTACTATACTGTAGTCTACTCTACTGTAGTCTACTGTACTCTACTGTAGTCTACTCTACTATACTGTAGTCTACTCTACTGTAGTCTACTGTAGTCTACTCTACTATACTGTAGTCTACTCAACTATACTGTAGTCTATTGTAATCTACTCAACTGTACCCTACTGTACCCTACTCTACTGTAGTCTACTCAACTATACTGTAATCTACTGTACTCTACTCTACTATACTGTACTCTACTGTACTCTACTGTAATCTACTCTACTCTACTCTACTCTACTGTACTCCACTGTACTGTATTCTAATGTAGTCTACTCTACTCTACTATACTGTACTGTACTCTACTGTGCTGTACTGTACTGTACTCTACTGTACTGTAATCTACTGTAATCTAATGTACTGTAATCTACTGTACTGTAATCTACTGTAATCTACTGTACTGTACTCTACTGTACTGTACTCTACTGTACTCTACTGTACTGTAATCTACTGTAATCTAATGTACTGTACTCTACTGTACTGTACTGTACTCTACTGTACTCTACTGTACTGTAATCTACTGTAATCTAATGTACTGTACTCTATTGTAATCTACTGTACTCTACTGTACTCTACTGTACTGTACTGTACTGTACTGTACTCTACTGTACTGTACTGTACTGTACTGTACTCTACTGTAATCTACTGTACTGTAATCTACTGTACTCTACTGTACTGTAGTCCACTGTAGTCTACTGTACTGTACTCTACACCGCTCTAGTGTACTGTACTCTACTTTACTGTACTCTACTGTAATCTACTGTACTGTAATCTACTGTACTGTACTGTAATCTACTGTACTGTACTGTAATCTACTGTACTGTAATCTACTGTACTGTACTGTAATCTACTGTACTGTACTGTAATCTACTCTACTGGACTCTACTCTACTGTAATCTACTGTACTGTACTGTAATCTACTGTACTGTACTGTACTGTAATCTACTGTAGTCTACTCTACTATACTCTACTGTAGTCTACTCTACTCTAGTCTACTCTACTGTAGTCTACTCTAGTCTACTCTACTCTAGTCTACTCTACTGTAGTTTACTCCTAGTCTACTCTACTATACTGTACTCTACTGTAGTCTACTCTACTATACTCTACTCTACTCTACTGTAGTCTACTCTACTGCAGTCTATTCTACTATACTCTACTCTAGTCTACTCTACTGTAGTCTACTGTTGTCTACACTACTGTAGTCTACTCTACTCTAGTCTACTCTACTGTAGTCTACTCTAGTCTACTCTACTGTAGTCTACTCTAGTCTACTCTACTGTAGTCTACTCTAGTCTACTCTACTGTACTCTACTCTAGTCTACTCTACTGTACTCTACTGTACTGTACTCTACTGTAGTCTACTCTACTATACTCTACTCTAGTCTACTCTACTGTAGTCTACTCTAGTCTACTCTACTGTAGTCTACTCTACTGTAGTCTACTCTACCCTACTCTACTCTACTATAGTCTACTCTAGTCTACTAGACTGTAGTCTACTCTGGTAAACTGTAATCTACTCTACTGTAGTCTACTGTAGTCTACTCTACTGTAGTCTACTCTACTGTAGTCTACTGTAGTCTACTCTAGTCTACTGTAGTCTACTGTAGTCTAGTCTACTCTACTGTACTCTACTCTACTGTACTCTACTCTACTGTAGTCTACTGTAGTCTAGTCTACTCTAGTCTACTGTAGTCTACATTACTGTAGTCTACTCTAGTCTACTGTAGTCTACTGTAGTCTACTGTAGTCTACTGTAGTCTAGTCTACTCTACTGTAGTCTACTCTACCGTAGTCTACTCTAGTCTACTGTAGTCTACTGTAGTCTACTCTAGTCTACTCTACTGTAGTCTACTCTACTGTATTCTACTGTAGTCTACTCTACTGTAGTCTACTCTACTGTAGTCTACTCTACTCTACTGTAGTCTACTGTAGTCTACTCTACTGTATTCTACTGTAGTCTACTCTACTGTAGTCTATTCTACTCTACTGTAGTCTACTCTAATGTAGTCTACTCTAGTCTACTGTAGTCTACTGTACTCTACTGTAGTCTACTCTAGTCTACTCTACTCTACTGTAGTCTACTGTACTCTACTGTAGTCTACTCTAGTCTACTCTACTCTACTGTAGTCTACTCTACTGTAGTCTACTCTAGTCTACTGTAGTCTACTGTACTCTTCTGTAGTCTACTCTAGTCTACTGTACTCTACTGTAGTCTACTCTAGTCTACTGTACTCTACTGTAGTCTACTGCAGTCTACTCTACTGTAGTCTACTCTAGTCTGCTGTAGTCTACTCTAGTCTACTGTAGTCTAGTCTACTCTACTTTACTGTAGTCTACTGTAGTCTACTCTACTCTAGTCTACTGTAGTCTACTCTACTCTAGTCTACTGTAGTCTACTCTACTGTAGTGTACTCTACTGTAGTCTACTCTACTGTAGTCTATTCTACTCTAGTCTACTGTAGTCTACTCTACTGTAGTCTACTCTACTGTAGTCTACTGTACTCTACTGTAGTCTACTCTAGTCTACTATACTCTACTGTACTCTACTGTAGTCTACTCTAGTCTACTGTACTCTACGTTAGTCAACTGTAGTCTACTGTACTCTACTGTAGTATACTGTAGTCTACTCTACTGTAGTCTACTCTACTGTATTCTACTCTAGTCTACTGTAGTCTACTGTACTCTACTGTAGTCTACTCTAGTCTACTGTACTCTACCCTAGTCTACTGTAGTCTATTCTACTCTAGTCTACTGTTGTCTACTCTACTGTAGTCTACGCTAGTCTTCTGAAGTCTACTGTAGTCTACTGTAGTCTACTCTACTCTAGTCTACTGTAGTCTACTCTACTCTAGTCTACTGTAGTCTACTCTACTCTAGTCTACTGTAGTCTACTCTACTGTAGTCTATTCTACTGTAGTCTACTCTACTCTAGTCTACTGTAGTCTACTCTAGTCTACTGTAGTCTACTCTACTCTACTCTACTCTACTGTAGTCTACTGTACTCTCCTGTAGTCTACTGTAGTCTACTATACTCTACCGTAGTCTACTGTAGTCTATTCTAGTCTAATGTACTCTACTGTAGTCTACTGTAGTCTACTGTGCTCTACTGTAGTCTACTGTTGTCTACTCTACTCTACTGTAGTCTACTGTACTCTACTGTAGTCTACTCTACTCTACTGTAGTCTCCTGTTGTCTACTCTACTCTACTGTAGTCTACTGTACTCTACTGTAGTCTACTCTAGTCTACTATACTCTACTGTAGTCTACTGTTGTCTACTCTACTCTACTGTAGTCTACTGTACTCTACTGTAGTCTACTCTACTCTAGTCTACTGTAGTCTACTCTACTCTACTGTACTCTACTCTACTGTACTCTACTCTACTGTAGTCTACTCTACTGTAGTCTACTCTACTCTACTCTAGTCTACTGTAGTCTACTGTACTCTACTGTACTGTACTCTACTGTACTGTACTCTACTGTACTCCACTGTAGTCTACTGTAGTCTACACTACACCGCTCTACTGTACTGTACTCTACTGTACTGTAATCTACTGTACTCTACTGTACTGTAATCTACTGTACTCTACTGTGCTGTACTCTACTGTAATCTACTGTACTGTACTCTACTGTACTGTAATCTACTGTACTGTAATCTACTGTACTCTACTGTACTGTACTCTACTGTACTGTAATCTACTGTACTGTAATCTACTGTACTGTAATCTACTGTACTCTACTGTACTGTACTGTACTCTACTGTAATCTACTGTACTGTACTCTACTGTACTGTACTCTACTGTACTGTAATCTACTGTACTGTAATCTACTGTACTGTAATCTACTGTACTCTACTGTACTGTACTGTACTCTACTGTACTCTACTGTACTGTACTCTACTGTACTGTACTCTACTCTAGTCTACTCTACTCTAGTCTACTCTACTCTAGTCTACTCTACTCTAGTCTACTCTACTGTAGTCTACTGTAGTCTACACTACACTGCTCTACTGTACTGTACTCTACTGTACTGTACTCTACTGTACTGTACTCTACTGTAGTCTACTCTACTCTAGTCTACTCTACTGTAGTCTACTCTAGTCTACTCTACTGTAGTCTACTCTACTGTAGTCTACTCTGCTGTAGTCTACTCTACCCTACTCTACTCTACTCTACTGTAGTCTACTCTAGTCTACTCTACTCTACTGTAGTCTACTGTAGTCTACTAGACTGTAGTCTACTCTGGTCTACTGTAGTCTACTCTACTGTAGTCTACTGTAGTCTATTCTACTGTAGTCTACTCTACTGTAGTCTACTGTAGTCTACTCTAGTCTACTCTAGTCTACTGTAGTCTACTCTACTGTAGTCTACTCTAGTCTACTGTAGTCTACTGTAGTCTACTGTAGTCTAGTCTACTCTACTGTACTCTAGTCTACTGTAGTCTACTCTAGTCTACTGTAGTCTACTGTAGTCTAGTCTACTCTACTGTAGTCTACTCACTGTAGTCTACTCTAGTCTACTGTAGTCTACTGTAGTCTACTCTAGTCTACTGTAGTCTACTGTAGTCTACTCTACTGTAGTCTACTGTAGTCTACTCTACTGTATTCTACTGTAGTCTACTCTACTGTAGTCTACTCTACTGTAGTCTACTCTACTCTACTCTATTCTACTGTAGTCTACTCTACTGTAGTCTATTCTACTCTACTGTAGTCTACTCTACTGTAGTCTACTATAGTCTACTGTAGTCTACTGTACTCTACTGTAGTCTACTCTAGTCTACTCTACTCTACTGTAGTCTACTCTAGTCTACTGTAGTCTACTGTACTCTACTGTAGTCTACTCTAGTCTACTGTATTCTACTGTAGTCTACTCTAGTCTACTGTACTCTACTGTAGTCTACTCTAGTCTACTCGACTGTAGTCTACTCTAGTCTGTTGTAGTCTACTGTAGTCTACTGTAGTCTAGTCTACTCTACTTTACTGTAGTCTACTGTAGTCTACTCTACTCTAGTCTACTGTAGTCTACTCTACTCTAGTCTACTGTAGTCTACTCTACTGTAGTGTACTCTACTGTAGTCTACTCTACTGCAGTCTATTCTACTCTAGCCTACTGTAGTCTACTCTACTGTAGTCTACACGAGTCTACTGTAGTCTACTGTACTCTACTGTAGTCTACTATACTCTACTGTACTCTACTGTAGTCTACTCTAGTCTACTGTACTCTACGTTAGTCTACTGTACTCTACTGTAGTCTACTCTACTGTAGTCTACTCTACTGTTTTCTACTCTAGTCTACTGTACTCTACTGTAGTCTACTGTAGTCTATTGTACTCTACTGTGGTCTACTCTAGTCTACTGTACTCTACCCTAGTCTACTGTAGTCTACTCTACTGTAGTCTACTGTAGTCTATTCTACTCTAGTCTACTGTAGTCTACTCTACTGTAGTCTACTCTAGTCTGCTGTAGTCTACTGTAGTCTATTGTAGTCTACTCTACTCTAGTCTACTGTAGTCTACTCTACTGTAGTCTATTCTACTGTAGTCTACTCTACTCTAGTCTACTGTAGTCTACTCTAGTCTACTGTAGTCTACTCTACTCTACTCTACTGTAGTCTACTGTACTCTACTGTAGTCTACTCTAGTCTACTATACTCTACCGTAGTCTACTGTAGTCTTCTCTAGTCTACTGTACTCTACTGTAGTCTACTGTTGTCTACTCTACTCTACTGTAGTCTACTGTACTCTACTGTATTCTACTCTACTCTACTGTAGTCTACTGTTGTCTACTCTACTATACTGTAGTCTACTGTACTCTACTGTAGTCTACTCTAGTCTACTATACTCTACTGTAGTCTACTGTTGTCTACTCTACTCTACTGTAGTCTACTGTACTCTACTGTAGTCTACTCTACTCTACTCTAGTCTACTGTACTCTACTCTACTGTACTCTACTCTACTGTAGTCTGCTCTACTCTACTCTAGTCTACTGTACTCTACTGTAGTCTACTCTAGTCTACTGTACTCTACTGTAGTCTACTCTAGTCTACTCTACTGTAGTCTACTCTAGTCTGTTGTAGTCTACTGTAGTCTACTGTAGTCTAGTCTACTCTACTTTACTGTAGTCTACTGTAGTCTACTCTACTCTAGTCTACTGTAGTCTACTCCACTCTAGTCTACTGTAGTCTACTCTAATGTAGTGTACTCTACTGTAGTCTACTCTACTGCAGTCTATTCTACTCTAGTCTACTGTAGTCTACTCTACTGTAGTCTACACGAGTCTACTGTAGTCTACTGTACTCTACTGTAGTCTACTCTAGTCTACTATACTCTACTTTACTCTACTGTAGTCTACTCTAGTCTACTGTACTCTACGTTAGTCTACTGTAGTCTACTGTACTCTACTGTTGTCTACTGTAGTCTACTCTACTGTAGTCTACTCTACTGTATTCTACTCTAGTCTACTGTACTCTACTGTAGTCTACTGTAGTCTATTGTACTCTACTGTGGTCTACTCTAGTCTACTGTACTCTACCCTAGTCTACTGTAGTCTACTCTACTGTAGTCTACTGTAGTCTATTCTACTCTAGTCTACTGTAGTCTACTCTACTGTAGTCTACTCTAGTCTGCTGTAGTCTACTGTAGTCTATTGTAGTCTACTCTACTCTAGTCTACTGCAGTCTACTCTACTCTAGTCTACTGTAGTCTACTCTACTGTAGTCTATTCTACTGTAGTCTACTCTACTCTAGTCTACTGTAGTCTACTCTAGTCTACTGTAGTCTACTCTACTCTACTCTACTGTAGTCTACTGTACTCTACTGTAGTCTACTCTAGTCTACTATACTCTACCGTAGTCTACTGTAGTCTACTCTAGTCTACTGTACTCTACTGTAGTCTACTGTTGTCTACTCTACTCTACTGTAGTCTACTGTACTCTACTGTAGTCTACTCTACTATACTGTAGTCTACTCTACTGTAGTCTACTGTAGTCTACTCTACTATACTGTAGTCTACTCAACTATACTGTAGTCTATTGTAATCTACTCAACTGTACCCTACTGTACCCTACTCTACTGTAGTCTACTCAACTATACTGTAGTCTATTGTAATCTACTCAACTGTACCCTACTGTACCCTACTCTACTGTAGTCTACTCAACTATACTGTAATCTACTGTACTCTACTCTACTATACTGTACTCTACTGTACTCTACTGTAATCTACTCTACTCTACCCTACTGTACTCCACTGTACTGTATTCTAATGTAGTCTACTCTACTCTACTACACTGTACTGTACTCTACTGTGCTGTACTGTACTGTACTCTACTGTACTGTAATCTACTGTAATCTAATGTACTGTAATCTACTGTACTGTAATCTACTGTAATCTACTGTACTGTACTCTACTGTACTGTACTCTACTGTAATCTACTGTAATCTAATGTACTGTACTCTACTGTACTGTACTCTACTGTACTCTACTGTACTGTAATCTACTGTAATCTAATGTACTGTACTCTACTGTACTGTACTGTACTCTACTGTACTCTACTGTACTGTAATCTACTGTAATCTAATGTACTGTACTCTACTGTAATCTACTGTACTCTACTGTACTCTACTGTACTGTACTGTACTGTACTCTACTGTACTGTACTGTACTGTACTCTACTGTAATCTACTGTACTGTAATCTACTGTACTCTACTGTACTGTAGTCCACTGTAGTCTACTGTACTGTACTCTACACCGCTCTAGTGTACTGTACTCTACTGTACTGTACTCTACTGTAATCTACTGTACTGTAATCTACTGTACTGTACTGTAATCTACTGTACTGTACTGTAATCTACTGTACTGTAATCTACTGTACTGTACTGTAATCTACTGTACTGTACTGTAATCTACTCTACTGTACTCTACTGTACTGTAATCTACTGTACTGTACTGTAATCTACTGTACTGTACTGTACTGTAATCTACTGTAGTCTACTCTACTATACTCTACTGTAGTCTACTCTACTCTAGTCTACTCTACTGTAGTCTACTCTAGTCTACTCTACTCTAGTCTACTCTACTGTAGTTTACTCCTAGTCTACTCTACTATACTGTACTCTACTGTAGTCTACTCTACTATACTCTACTCTACTGTAGTCTACTCTACTGCAGTCTATTCTACTATACTCTACTCTAGTCTACTCTACTGTAGTCTACTGTAGTCTACACTACTGTAGTCTACTCTACTCTAGTCTACTCTACTGTAGTCTACTCTAGTCTACTCTACTGTAGTCTACTCTAGTCTACTCTACTGTAGTCTACTCTAGTCTACTCTACTGTACTCTACTCTAGTCTACTCTACTGTACTCTACTGTACTCTACTGTAGTCTACTCTACTATACTCTACTCTAGTCTACTCTACTGTAGTCTACTCTAGTCTACTCTACTGTAGTCTACTCTACTGTAGTCTACTCTGCTGTAGTCTACTCTACCCTACTCTACTCTACTCTACTATAGTCTACTCTAGTCTACTAGACTGTAGTCTACTCTGGTAAACTGTAGTCTACTCTACTGTAGTCTACTGTAGTCTACTCTACTGTAGTCTACTCTACTGTAGTCTACTGTAGTCTACTCTAGTCTACTGTAGTCTACTGTAGTCTAGTCTACTCTACTGTACTCTACTCTACTGTAGTCTACTCTACTGTAGTCTACTGTAGTCTAGTCTACTCTAGTCTACTGTTGTCTACTTTACTGTAGTCTACTCTAGTCTACTGTAGTCTACTGTAGTCTACTGTAGTCTAGTCTACTCTACTGTAGTCTACTCTACTGTAGTCTACTCTAGTCTACTGTAGTCTACTGTAGTCTACTCTAGTCTACTCTACTGTAGTCTACTCTACTGTATTCTACTGTACCCTACTCTACTGTAGTCTACTCAACTATACTGTAATCTACTGTACTCTACTCTACCATACTGTACTCTACTGTACTCTACTGTAATCTACTCTACTCTACTCTACTCTACTGTACTCCACTGTACTGTATTCTAATGTAGTCTACTCTACTCTACTATACTGTACTGTACTCTACTGTGCTGTACTGTACTGTACTCTACTGTACTGTAATCTACTGTAATCTAATGTACTGTAATCTACTGTACTGTAATCTACTGTAATCTACTGTACTGTACTCTACTGTACTGTACTCTACTGTAATCTACTGTAATCTAATGTACTGTACTCTACTGTACTGTACTCTACTGTACTCTACTGTACTGTAATCTACTGTAATCTAATGTACTGTACTCTACTGTACTGTACTGTACTCTACTGTACTCTACTGTACTGTAATCTACTGTAATCTAATGTACTGTACTCTACTGTAATCTACTGTACTCTACTGTACTCTACTGTACTGTACTGTACTGTACTGTACTGTACTGTACTCTACTGTAATCTACTCTACTGTACTCTACTGTACTGTAATCTACTGTACTGTACTGTAATCTACTGTACTGTACTGTACTGTAATCTACTGTAGTCTACTCTACTATACTCTACTGTAGTCTACTCTAGTCTACTCTACTCTACTGTAGTCTACTGTAGTCTACTAGACTGTAGTCTACTCTGGTCTACTGTAGTCTACTCTACTGTAGTCTACTGTAGTCTATTCTACTGTAGTCTACTCTACTGTAGTCTACTGTAGTCTACTCTAGTCTACTCTAGTCTACTGTAGTCTACTGTACTGTACTCTACACCGCTCTAGTGTACTGTACTCTACTGTACTGTACTCTACTGTAATCTACTGTACTGTAATCTACTGTACTGTACTGTAATCTACTGTACTGTACTGTAATCTACTGTACTGTAATCTACTGTACTGTACTGTAATCTACTGTACTGTACTGTAATCTACTCTACTGTACTCTACTGTACTGTAATCTACTGTACTGTACTGTAATCTACTGTACTGTACTGTACTGTAATCTACTGTAGTCTACTCTACTATACTCTACTGTAGTCTACTCTACTCTAGTCTACTCTACTGTAGTCTACTCTAGTCTACTCTACTCTAGTCTACTCTACTGTAGTTTACTCCTAGTCTACTCTACTATACTGTACTCTACTGTAGTCTACTCTACTATACTCTACTCTACTCTACTGTAGTCTACTCTACTGCAGTCTATTCTACTATACTCTACTCTAGTCTACTCTACTGTAGTCTACTGTAGTCTACACTACTGTAGTCTACTCTACTCTAGTCTACTCTACTGTAGTCTACTCTAGTCTACTCTACTGTAGTCTACTCTAGTCTACTCTACTGTAGTCTACTCTAGTCTACTCTACTGTACTCTACTCTACTCTACTCTACTGTACTCTACTGTACTCTACTGTAGTCTACTCTACTATACTCTACTCTAGTCTACTCTACTGTAGTCTACTCTAGTCTACTCTACTGTAGTCTACTCTACTGTAGTCTACTCTGCTGTAGTCTACTCTACCCTACTCTACTCTACTCTACTATAGTCTACTCTAGTCTACTAGACTGTAGTCTACTCTGGTAAACTGTAGTCTACTCTACTGTAGTCTACTGTAGTCTACTCTACTGTAGTCTACTCTACTGTAGTCTACTGTAGTCTACTCTAGTCTACTGTAGTCTACTGTAGTCTAGTCTACTCTACTGTACTCTACTCTACTGTAGTCTACTCTACTGTAGTCTACTGTAGTCTAGTCTACTCTAGTCTACTGTTGTCTACTTTACTGTAGTCTACTCTAGTCTACTGTAGTCTACTGTAGTCTACTGTAGTCTAGTCTACTCTACTGTAGTCTACTCTACTGTAGTCTACTCTAGTCTACTGTAGTCTACTGTAGTCTACTCTAGTCTACTCTGCTGTAGTCTACTCTACTGTATTCTACTGTAGTCTACTCTACTGTAGTCTACTCTACTCTACTGTAGTCTACTGTAGTCTACTCTACTGTATTCTACTGTAGTCTACTCTACTGTAGTCTATTCTACTCTACTGTAGTCTACTCTAATGTAGTCTACTCTAGTCTACTGTAGTCTACTGTACTCTACTGTAGTCTACTCTAGTCTACTCTACTCTACTGTAGTCTACTGTACTCTACTGTAGTCTACTCTAGTCTACTCTACTCTACTGTAGTCTACTCTACTGTAGTCTACTCTAGTCTACTGTAGTCTACTGTACTCTTCTGTAGTCTACTCTAGTCTATTGTACTCTACTGTAGTCTACTCTAGTCTACTGTACTCTACTGTAGTCTACTGCAGTCTACTCTACTGTAGTCTACTCTAGTCTGCTGTAGTCTACTCTAGTCTACTGTAGTCTAGTCTACTCTACTTTACTGTAGTCTACTGTAGTCTACTCTACTCTAGTCTACTGTAGTCTACTCTACTCTAGTCTACTGTAGTCTACTCTACTGTAGTGTACTCTACTGTAGTCTACTCTACTGTAGTCTATTCTACTCTAGTCTACTGTAGTCTACTCTACTGTAGTCTACTCTCACATAGTCTACTGTACTCTACTGTAGTCTACTCTAGTCTACTATACTCTACTGTACTCTACTGTAGTCTACTCTAGTCTACTGTACTCTACGTTAGTCTACTGTAGTCTACTGTACTCTACTGTAGTATACTGTAGTCTACTCTACTGTAGTCTACTCTACTGTATTCTACTCTAGTCTACTGTAGTCTACTGTACTCTACTGTAGTCTACTCTAGTCTACTGTACTCTACCCTAGTCTACTGTAGTCTACTCTACTGTAGTCTACTGTAGTCTATTCTACTCTAGTCTACTGTTGTCTACTCTACTGTAGTCTACGCTAGTCTGCTGTAGTCTACTGTAGTCTACTGTAGTCTACTGTAGTCTACTCTACTCTAGTCTACTGTAGTCTACTCTACTCTAGTCTACTGTAGTCTACTCTACTCTAGTCTACTGTAGTCTACTCTACTGTAGTCTATTCTACTGTAGTCTACTCTACTCTAGTCTACTGTAGTCTACTCTAGTCTACTGTAGTCTACTCTACTCTACTCTACTCTACTGTAGTCTACTGTACTCTCCTGTAGTCTACTGTAGTCTACTATACTCTACCGTAGTCTACTGTAGTCTATTCTAGTCTAATGTACTCTACTGTAGTCTACTGTAGTCTACTGTGTTCTACTGTAGTCTACTGTTGTCTACTCTACTCTACTGTAGTCTACTGTACTCTACTGTAGTCTACTCTAGTCTACTATACTCTACTGTAGTCTACTGTTGTCTACTCTACTCTACTGTAGTCTACTGTACTCTACTGTAGTGTACTCTACTCTAGTCTACTGTAGTCTACTCTACTCTACTGTACTCTACTCTACTGTACTCTACTCTACTGTAGTCTACTCTACTGTAGTCTACTCTACTCTACTCTAGTCTACTGTAGTCTACTGTACTCTACTGTACTGTACTCTACTGTACTGTACTGTACTGTACTCCACTGTAGTCTACTGTAGTCTACACTACACCGCTCTACTGTACTGTACTCTACTGTACTGTAATCTACTGTACTCTACTGTACTGTAATCTACTTTACTCTACTGTGCTGTACTCTACTGTAATCTACTGTACTGTACTCTACTGTACTCTACTGTAATCTACTGTACTGTACTCTACTGTACTGTAATCTACTGTACTGTAATCTACTGTACTGTAATCTACTGTACTCTACTGTACTGTACTGTACTCTACTGTAATCTACTGTACTGTACTCTACTGTACTGTACTCTACTGTACTGTAATCTACTGTACTGTAATCTACTGTACTGTAATCTACTGTACTCTACTGTAGTCTACTGCAGTCTACTCTACTGTAGTCTACTCTAGTCTGCTGTAGTCTACTCTAGTCTACTGTAGTCTAGTCTACTCTACTTTACTGTAGTCTACTGTAGTCTACTCTACTCTAGTCTACTGTAGTCTACTCTACTCTAGTCTACTGTAGTCTACTCTACTGTAGTGTACTCTACTGTAGTCTACTCTACTGTAGTCTATTCTACTCTAGTCTACTGTAGTCTACTCTACTGTAGTCTACTCTACTGTAGTCTACTGTACTCTACTGTAGTCTACTCTAGTCTACTATACTCTACTGTACTCTACTGTAGTCTAGAGTAGTCTACTGTACTCTACGTTAGTCTACTGTAGTCTACTGTACTCTACTGTAGTATACTGTAGTCTACTCTACTTTAGTCTACTCTACTGTATTCTACTCTAGTCTACTGTAGTCTACTGTACTCTACTGTAGTCTACTCTAGTCTACTGTACTCTACCCTAGTCTACTGTAGTCTACTCTACTTTAGTCTACTGTAGTCTATTCTACTCTAGTCTACTGTTGTCTACTCTACTGTAGTCTACGCTAGTCTGCTGTAGTCTACTGTAGTCTACTGTAGTCTACTCTACTCTAGTCTACTGTAGTCTACTCTACTCTAGTCTACTGTAGTCTACTCTACTCTAGTCTACTGTAGTCTACTCTACTGTAGTCTATTCTACTGTAGTCTACTCTACTCTAGTCTACTGTAGTCTACTCTAGTCTACTGTAGTCTACTGTAGTCTACTCTACTCTACTCTACTCTACTGTAGTCTACTGTACTCTCCTGTAGTCTACTGTAGTCTACTATACTCTACCGTAGTCTACTGTAGTCTATTCTAGTCTAATGTACTCTACTGTAGTCTACTGTAGTCTACTGTGCTCTACTGTAGTCTACTGTTGTCTACTCTACTCTACTGTAGTCTACTGTACTCTACTGTAGTCTACTCTAGTCTACTATACTCTACTGTAGTCTACTGTTGTCTACTCTACTCTACTGTAGTCTACTGTACTCTACTGTAGTCTACTCTACTCTAGTCTACTGTAGTCTACTCTACTCTACTGTACTCTACTCTACTGTACTCTACTCTACTGTAGTCTACTCTACTGTAGTCTACTCTACTCTACTCTAGTCTACTGTAGTCTACTGTACTATACTGTACTGTACTCTACTGTACTGTACTGTACTGTACTCCACTGTAGTCTACTGTAGTCTACACTACACCGCTCTACTGTACTGTACTCTACTGTACTGTAATCTACTGTACTCTACTGTACTGTAATCTACTGTACTCTACTGTGCTGTACTCTACTGTAATCTACTGTACTGTACTCTACTGTACTCTACTGTAATCTACTGTACTGTACTCTACTGTACTGTAATCTACTGTACTGTAATCTACTGTACTCTACTGTACTGTACTCTACTGTACTGTAATCTACTGTACTGTAATCTACTGTACTGTAATCTACTGTACTCTACTGTACTGTACTGTACTCTACTGTAATCTACTGTACTGTACTCTACTGTACTGTACTCTACTGTACTTTAATCTACTGTACTGTAATCTACTGTACTGTAATCTACTGTACTCTACTGTACTGTACTGTACTCTACTGTACTCTACTGTACTGTACTCTACTGTACTGTACTCTACTCTAGTCTACTCTACTCTAGTCTACTCTACTCTAGTCTACTCTACTCTAGTCTACTCTACTGTAGTCTACTGTAGTCTACACTACACTGCTCTACTGTACTGTACTCTACTGTACTGTACTCTACTGTACTGTACTCTACTGTAGTCTACTCTACTCTAGTCTGCTCTACTGTAGTCTACTCTAGTCTACTCTACTGTAGTCTACTCTACTGTAGTCTACTCTGCTGTAGTCTACTCTACCCTACTCTACTCTACTCTACTGTAGTCTACTCTAGTCTACTCTACTCTACTGTAGTCTACTGTAGTCTACTAGACTGTAGTCTACTCTGGTCTACTGTAGTCTACTCTACTGTAGTCTACTGTAGTCTATTCTACTGTAGTCTACTCTACTGTAGTCTACTGTAGTCTACTCTAGTCTACTCTAGTCTACTGTAGTCTACTCTACTGTAGTCTACTCTAGTCTACTGTAGTCTACTGTAGTCTACTGTAGTCTAGTCTACTCTACTGTACTCTAGTCTACTGTAGTCTACTCTAGTCTACTGTAGTCTACTGTAGTCTAGTCTACTCTACTGTAGTCTACTCTACTGTAGTCTACTCTAGTCTACTGTAGTCTACTGTAGTCTACTCTAGTCTACTGTAGTCTACTCTACTGTAGTCTACTGTAGTCTACTCTACTGTATTCTACTGTAGTCTACTCTACTGTAGTCTACTCTACTCTACTGTATTCTACTGTAGTCTACTCTACTGTAGTCTACTCCAGTCTACTGTAGTCTACTGTACTCTACTGTAGTCTACTCTAGTCTACTCTACTCTACTGTAGTCTACTCTAGTCTACTGTAGTCTACTGTACTCTACTGTAGTCTACTCTAGTCTACTCTACTCTACTGTAGTCTACTCTAGTCTACTGTACTCTACTGTAGTCTACTCTAGTCTACTCGACTGTAGTCTACTCTAGTCTGTTGTAGTCTACTGTAGTCTACTGTAGTCTAGTCTACTCTACTTTACTGTAGTCTACTGTAGTCTACTCTACTCTAGTCTACTGTAGTCTACTCTACTCTAGTCTACTGTAGTCGACTCTACTGTAGTGTACTCTACTGTAGTCTACTCTACTGCAGTCTATTCTACTCTAGTCTACTGTAGTCTACTCTACTGTAGTCTACACGAGTCTACTGTAGTCTATTGTACTCTACTGTAGTCTACTCTAGTCTACTATACTCTACTGTACTCTACTGTTGTCTACTCTAGTCTACTGTACTCTACGTTAGTCTACTGTAGTCTACTGTACTCTACTGTAGTCTACTGTAGTCTACTCTACTGTAGTCTACTCTACTGTATTCTACTCTAGTCTACTGTACTCTACTGTAGTCTACTGTAGTCTATTGTACTCTACTGTGGTCTACTCTAGTCTACTGTACTCTACCCTAGTCTACTGTAGTCTACTCTACTGTAGTCTACTGTAGTCTATTCTACTCTAGTCTACTGTAGTCTACTCTACTGTAGTCTACTCTAGTCTGCTGTAGTCTACTGTAGTCTATTGTAGTCTACTCTACTCTAGTCTACTGTAGTCTACTCTACTCTAGTCTACTGTAGTCTACTCTACTGTAGTCTATTCTACTGTAGTCTACTCTACTCTAGTCTACTGTAGTCTACTCTAGTCTACTGTAGTCTACTCTACTCTACTCTACTGTAGTCTACTGTACTCTACTGTAGTCTACTCTAGTCTACTATACTCTACCGTAGTCTACTGTAGTCTTCTCTAGTCTACTGTACTCTACTGTAGTCTACTGTTGTCTACTCTACTCTACTGTAGTCTACTGTACTCTACTGTAGTCTACTCTACTCTACTGTAGTCTACTGTTGTCTACTCTACTATACTGTAGTCTACTGTACTCTACTGTAGTCTACTCTAGTCTACTATACTCTACTGTAGTCTACTGTTGTCTACTCTACTCTACTGTAGTCTACTGTACTCTACTGTAGTCTACTCTACTCTACTCTAGTCTACTGTACTCTACTCTACTGTACTCTACTCTACTGTAGTCTGCTCTACTCTACTCTAGTCTACTGTACTCTACTGTAGTCTATTCTAGTCTACTGTACTCTACTGTAGTCTACTCTAGTCTACTCTACTGTAGTCTACTCTAGTCTGTTGTAGTCTACTGTAGTCTACTGTAGTCTAGTCTACTCTACTTTACTGTAGTCTACTGTAGTCTACTCTACTCTAGTCTACTGTAGTCTACTCTACTCTAGTCTACTGTAGTCTACTCTACTGTAGTGTACTCTACTGTAGTCTACTCTACTGCAGTCTATTCTACTCTAGTCTACTCTACTCTACTGTAGTCTACTGTAGTCTACTAGACTGTAGTCTACTCTGGTCTACTGTAGTCTACTCTACTGTAGTCTACTGTAGTCTATTCTACTGTAGTTTACTCTACTGTAGTCTACTGTTGTCTACTCTACTATACTGTAGTCTACTGTACTCTACTGTAGTCTACTCTAGTCTACTATACTCTACTGTAGTCTACTGTTGTCTACTCTACTCTACTGTAGTCTACTGTACTCTACTGTACTCTATTCTACTCTACTCTAGTCTACTGTACTCTACTCTACTGTACTCTACTCTACTGTAGTCTGCTCTACTCTACTCTAGTCTACTGTAGTCTACTCTACTCTACTCTACTCTACTGTACTCTACTCTCCTGTACTCTACTCTCCTGTACTCTACTCTACTGTACTCTACTCTACTGTAGTCTACTCTACTCTACTCTAGTCTACTGTAGTCTACTCTACTGTAGTCTACTCTACTGTATTCTACTGTAGTCTACTCTACCGTAGTCTACTCTACTGTAGTCTACTGTAGTCTACTCTACTGTAGTCTACTCTACTCTACTGTAGTCTACTGTAGTCTACTCTACTCTACTGTAGTCTACTCTACTCTACTGTAGTCTACTCTACTCTACTCTACTGTAGTCTACTCTACTCTACTGTAGTCTACTCTACTGTAGTCTACTCTGCTCTACTGTAGTCTACTCTACTCTACTGTAGTCTACTCTACTGTAGTCTACTCTACTCTACTGTAGTCTACTCTACTCTACTGTAGTCTACTCTACTGTAGTCTACTGTTGTCTACTCTAATCTACTGTAGTCTACTCTACTCTACTGTAGTCTACTGTAGTCTACTCTACTGTAGCCTACTCTACACTACTGCTGAACAATTAATCAAATGGCCCCTCGGACTCTTTACATTGCCCCCCTTTGTTTTTACACTGCTGCTACTCACTGTTTACTATCTATGCATAGTCTCTTTACAAATGACCTCGAATAACCTGAACACATTGACTAGGTACCGGTACCCCCTGCATATAGCCTCATTATTGTTACGTTATCCATATAAAACAACGGTTGTTGATGTGTACGGCTGATACATTTTTGTACATTTGAATGCCGAATCAATAGAACCAGCGTTTGAGAGAGAAGAGAACTTTGTTTTGATAGCAGGCCTTTATCACAAATGACTCGACTCCCCTCGCATGGAGAGAAAGCGAACTGCTCCAGTTTTTTTCAGGGACTCGTGAGGCTCATTTGCAGCAGGAAAATGATCCAGTTAAGATCCAACATCTGTACCATTTTAAAGGCCAGGTGTCTTCTGTCTCCTCCTCTCCACCTCCACCACGGAAGCAGAAAACAGGAAAACAGAATTAGTTTGATCTCTTGTTTTGTTTAGTTTAGTTTTACGCAGAGGATGATGAGGACGATGATGAGAGATGATGAAGATGATGATGAGAGATGATGAAGATGAGAGATGATGAAGATGAGAGATGATGAAGATGATGATGAGAGATGATGAAAATGAGATGATGAGAAATTATGATGATGATGAAGATGAGATGATGATGAAGATGATGATGATGATGATGAGAGATGATGATGAAGATGATGATGATGATGATGATGATGATGAAGATGAGAGATGATGATGAGATGATGAGAGATGATGATGAAGATGAGAGATGATGATGATGATGATGAGATAATGAAGATGATGACGATGATGAAGATGATGAGAGATGATGAAGATGATGAGAGATGATGAGAGATGATGATGATGATGAAGATGATGAGAGATGATGAGAGATGATGATGATGATGATGATGATGAAGATGAGATGATGAGAAATGATGATGATGATGATGATGAAGATGAGATGATGAAGATGAGATGATGAAGATGATGATGATGATGGTGATGATGAGAGATGATGATGATGATGATGAAGATGATGATGATGAAGATGATGATGATGAAGATGAGAAATGATGATGATGATGATGA
This sequence comes from Salvelinus fontinalis, assembly GCF_029448725.1. Classification (NCBI taxonomy): domain Eukaryota; kingdom Metazoa; phylum Chordata; class Actinopteri; order Salmoniformes; family Salmonidae; genus Salvelinus; species Salvelinus fontinalis. The sequence continues at coordinate 6,567,314 of NC_074668.1, read as the reverse complement.
AGATGAGAAATGATGATGATGATGATGAAGATGCTGATGATGATGTTGATGATGATGATGAGTATGATGATGATGGTGATGATGATGATGATGATGATGAAGATGAAGATGATGATGATGATGAAGATGAAGATGATGATGATGAAGATGATGATGATGATGATGATGATGGTGATGATGATGATGAAGATGGTGATGATGATGATGATGAAGATGATGATGATGATGATGATGATGATGATGATGATGATGATGATGATGATGATGAGAGATGATGATGATGATGAAGATGATGATGAGAGATGTGACTCAAATCAGAAATGTTTTCTGCCTGAAATGCAACATCCCCAGAGTCCGGTTGTCCGGAGTCCGGTTGTCTTCCCTCAACCATGACTGAAGGAAAAAGAGATCTGATTAGACCTAGGAGGAAGCACGTGTTGATGTGGGATATCCTCCTCAGTAGAAAACACAAATGTTCCTTGTGCTGTTAAGGAGGAACACTGGTTATATGTGTATGTTTGTGTGTGCATGCGTGCGTGAGTGAGTGTGTGAGTGAGGGTGTGCGTGTGTGAGTGAGTGTGTGAGGGTGTGAGTGAGTGTGTGCATGTGTGAGTGTGTGTGAGTGAGTGTGTGAGGGTGTGAGTGAGTGTGTGAGGGTGTGAGTGTGTGTGAGTGAGTGTGTGCGTCTGTGTGGGAGTGTGTGTGTGTGAGTGTGTGTGTGCGTGCGTGAGTGTGTGTGTGGGGTCTGTCCTGTGCAGCGGAAATACTCAATCTAAAGACACTCTGAGACATTCTGACTCACCACTGTGACACACACACCCACCCACCGTGACTACCCACCCACCCGCCCACTACCCCGTTCTCCTCTCAGTTGCTAAATTGGGCAATGCATCTTTAACACCTTGTCCCATGCGATAGACGGGGGCTACGCAGGGCTCCTCATCACTAAACCACAATGTGTCACAGACCTCCCTTCTCCGGAAGTCAAGGAGAACTTTCATCTTCTTCCTCTTCCTAGCTGAGGGATTTCTTCCATTCAAGTTGTTTTCCCTGACCTCAATATTCTTGCATGGCATCTTTGAGAGACTGAACTCTGTCTGTCTCTCTTTCTTTCTCTCTGTCTTTCTTTCTTTCTCTCTTTCTCTCTCTCTTTCTTTCTTTCTCTCTTTCTCTCTGCATTTCTCTCTGTCTTTCTTTCTTTCTGTCTGTCTTTCTCTCTGTCTTTCGCTCTGTCTTTCTTTCTTTTTCTCTGTCTTTCTCTCTGCATTTCTTTCTGTCTTTCTCTCTGTCTCTCTGTCTTTCTCTCTGTCTTTCTCTCTTTCTCTCTGTCTTTCTCTCTGTCTTTCGCTCTGTCTTTCTGTCTTTCTCTCTGCATTTCTCTCTGTCTTTCTCTCTGCATTTCTCTCTGTCTTTCTCTCTGTCTTTCTTTCTTTCTCTCTGTCTTTCGCTCTGTCTTTCTGTCTTTCTCTCTGTCTTTCTCTCTGCATTTCTCTCTGTCTTTCTCTCTGCATTTCTTTCTTTCTTTCTCTTTCTCTCTGTCTTTCTCTCTGTCTTTCTTTCTCTTTCTCTCAGCATTTCTTTCTGTCTTTCTCAAATTCAAATTCAAATTCAAGCTGCTTTATTGGCATGAAAAACGTTGTGTCAATATTGCCAAAGCAACAATGTATACAATATACATTGTAAGAAAATTATAAACAATGACAAATAATAATATAGAATGGCAGTAAATAATAATACAAAATTAAATATAAAAATAGTAACAATAAAATGGTAACAGTCAATAATCGAATGTAATTTAATAAAAAAATGAAACTATAACTAACTTATAACTAAATAACGGTCATCTTCACCATTACATCGGTACTACAACTACTATCATCATTACCACTACTACCACCACCACCATCATTAAACTGCTATCATTACCATTACCACCCATACCACTACTACCACCACTACCATCATTAAACTGCTATCATTACCACTACTACCACCACCACCATCATTAAACTGCTATCATTACCATTACCACCCATACAACTACTATCATCATTACCACTACTACCACCACCACCATCATTAAACTGCTATCATTACCATTACCACCCATACCACTACTATCACCACCACCATCATTAAACTGCTATCATTACCATTACCACCCATACCACTACCACCACCACCATCATTAAACTGCTATCATT